>NW_026889779.1:29597500-29887500 GCF_033153115.1 Saccostrea echinata | reverse complement strand
ATCATGACCCCCAGGGGTAGGGCGGGGCCACAATAGGGAATCCAAGTTTTACATTGAAATATATAGGAAAAATCTTTAAAAATCTTCTTCTCAAGAACCACTGGGCCAGAAAAGCTGAAACTTATGTGGAAGCATCCTCAAGTAGTGTACACTCTAAATTGTTCAAATCATGACCCAGGGGATAGGGCGGGGCCACAATAGGGGGAATCCCAAGTTTTACATTGAAATATATAGGAAAAATCTTTAAAAATCTTCTCAAGAACCACTGGACCAGAAAAGCTGAAACTTATGTGGAAGCATCCTGGGGTAGTGTAGATTCTAAATTGTTCAAATCATGGCCCCTGGGGGGAGGGTGGGGCCACAATAGGTATTACAAGGGGGGAGTCTGGTAATGAACAGCATGGCCAAAGTTACTCAGGTGAGCGATGTGGCCCATGGGCCTCTTGTTTAACTGGTCTTTTCTTTATTTAGTGTTTTAGGGAGGCAGAATAGAGGAAAGGAGAGGAAAATGATTGGTGCAGACTGTCTATGGATAATGTTAATAGTGACTGTCCATTTGGTGGATGTCTCGCTCTCTGACTGTAAATTTCCTGTACACAATACAGACAGAGATCTACAGAAACGGATACAACCATTAGTGGGAAAAACGTAATTTGTTTAAAGAACAAAATCATTTTAATTTTTTTATAAGCAGATATCTGTACCATTTCTCATGTCTTATGATAGAGCCAAGCTTGAAAAATTCTTTGTTCAGAGTTGCCTACTCTTAGTCTTTAGAGTAGGTAGGTACATGTAGGAAGGCAATTTTTTTTCATTGAAAAAAGTGTTTGTCTTCATTTTTTAGATAACAAATCATAGGGATTTGAAAGTTTATGCACTTGCATGCTACAGGTAAATAATGTACCTAATTGACAGACATAAATGGAACTGGCACTCAGAATTAGAAAACTAGTTTTTGTTATATGGAAAACTTATACATAAAAAATCATTTTCAGAGCCATTGTCCGTGTCTGGAAAGGGAGGGAGTGTGAATTAGGGTCTGAGAGGGGCACACCCTCCTCTTAGCTAGATTTTTTTTTAAAACTTAGGTGTTCCAAGGAACAAATGTGTCACCTGCTTTGTAGCTTCATTAAAGATGTACCGGTACATAAATCTAAGAGTGGTCAACTTTTATTAACTACTCTCATTATGGTTCATGCATTTGCCTGGAAAGAAAAAAAATTAAAGATAGTATAAAACTCATACCGCAGTAGAATCTGACAAAAAAAAAAAACATGGTTCCCCAACCCTCAAATGAATAATTAAATTGAAATTATTAGAAGTAATTATTTATCATTTTATTAATATGTGTTTCCAACAATCCTCTGAAAGACATTTCAGTCTGTCTTTACTGCAATTCTCAGTCTACATGATCCATTGTGGATTACTGATCCCGATGTATTTTCATTGTATTTAAATAAAAGTTTGTGTAATGACTGAATATCATACAATATCAAAGTACAGTACAATGAGCTCATAAACATGTATAAATGCTAATTATCAAAACCCTGCCTCTCAAAATTCAAAAGACAAAAGTAAAATTAAACTGTTCAGGGTATTTTTTGCAAAGTAGGTCAAAGGTCAAGTAGATTATAACACTGGTATTTTTCATAATGTTTTATGACAAACAGTTCACATGCTAAATAGCATAGACTTACCTCTTAAACGTGAAAAATATACTGTATATCAGCACTTTGAGCTATTTTGAAAAGTAGGTCAAAGGTCAAGGGTCATGAGGTTGGTTACCATAGTAATTTACAAAAACTAAAGTGCCAAGCAATATTTGTGCAAAATATCAAATCTGTATCTCTTACAGTTCTTGAGATACAAGGTGTGACAGACAGACAGACGGATGCCGGGTAAAGAGATCCCGAAGTGTCGCTCTGCAGTGTTGTCGTCCAGAATTTGACTCTTCCTGGAGTGGTTTTTAGGTCATCTACTCAATAATAGGAGGCTAGGCTATCAATCAGAGTCTTGTTGGCATCTCTTATCCTCTCTCTTTCTAGAAATTTGAATATGTATGGTATCCGTGTACAACAATTACAGCAATGTCAGTATGAAATTAAAAGCTTTTTCTTGTAAATATTGTGTTGTCAAAAAAATATAACAGATTTAATTTGCCAAATTTGCAAATGGCAGACCAACCAAACAAGCTCTAATACATGTTATAGATCAGGTCATGTTTTAAAATGACGGTTTACACAAGTAAACTAGCAGCTAGACACCACGTGATTCATTGTAATATTCAACAGGTCTGTTGAGGTCAAATCAAGGTAAACACAGTCATAATAATGGAAGGGACAAGTTTGTTTTGAACAAGTTTTTGTAAAATTAAGCACATGTACCATATGAGGGCATGTTTGTCGGCTCATCTCCTTTTAATATGACATTATTTTGTTCAATATACAACTACAGTTTTCTTAAGAACAGCAAACAAACGTGTACTGACTATGCATTAAGAGGATGAAAAAAGCGTGACCCTGATTATCTATTGATATTCAAGAAATATTTGGGTCCCATGCCTTCGATATTTATTTGGTTTTCCTTGAAATGAGTGTTTTAAATTCATATATGTATCAAGAACACACAGATAAGATATCGGTGGTTTATATTATGGAAAGAAATAAACATTTTATTAAACTTCAATTTATAGGTTTTTTTCAAGATTCTCAAGTCCACCCATTTTTTTTCATGGTCCCTGACCCCCTGGGGCCTTATGGGTGGACCAAAACATCTAAATAAATGTTATCTTCAAAAGTTTTCTTCTTAACTCTAGGACCTCAAGCAGTAAAACTATTGGGATAATTGTTATCAGCATCAAGCCCCCTAACAAAATTTTTAAATTCATTGCCTCAGGGTGAGGCGTTAGGGTGGGGCTCTGTTGGTCATTTAATGAAATTGCATAAATTCTTTAAAAATCTCTTTCTTCCCCCACATGCTTAAATTTTGCAGACAAACTAAGTGTATAGTTATGATGAGCAAGCCAAGTGTACCTCTACTTAAATTGCGAAATTTATCGCCCTAGGTTAGGGGTTCTGGTGTTAGAGCAGCTGGTCCAGCTCTGTTCTGTAAAGTGAAATTGCATTAAATAAATTTGAAAATTTTCTTCTCTGCTCCAGGGTACTAAGCAGACAAACTACATGTAGGTGCAAACTACATGTAATTGCATGGTTATGATGAACAAGGATGCCTCTTTGAAAATTGTGAAATTCCTGGCTCCTGGGTCAGGGGCCCTGGTGTTAGGACAGGGCTCTTTTGATCATAGAGTGAAAAGGCATTAATTGTTTGAAAATCTTCTCTGCTTCTGGGTACTAAACACACAAACTAAGTACATGATTATAATAAGTAGGGATGTCTCTTCCATAATATTGAAATTAATGGCCCTGGGTCAGTGATTCTGGTGTTAGGGCAGGGCTCTGTTGATCATATTCTGTGAATCCTTAAAGGGTTGTGTCATACTCAGGTGAATGTTGAGGCCCTTGGGCCTCTTTTTGTATAATAGCATTATATGTTTCAATGTCAGAATAATTTTAATCCAGTTAGTCAAGATGTAAGATATATTTTTGGTCAGGGGTTTTAGTAGACTGATAGTTTATATGCATTTTCTGTCTATTTTAACAGCTTCAGTGGCAAAGATGCATCAGAAAAATATAAATATTTCTTTGGTGTCTGTACGGAAGCTTTGGCTAAAAGCATGATTACTGGTGGTGAAACATACGGGCTGTTACAAAAGAGTGTGGAAACAAACAAGTTTTATAGATTAGGAAAATATACAAATACAACAATCATATCAGGAAGTATGTTTCTTTCTAAACTTTTTAGCTCACCTGAGCCGAAGGCTTAAGTGAGCTTTTCGGATCAAAATTTGTCTGTTGTCATGGTTGTTGTCATTGACAATGATGGTAAACTTTTCACAATTTCATCTTCCACAGAACAATTAGACTAATATCAAACTTTCTACAATGCATCCTTGAGTAAATGGGATCCCAGTTTAACACCTATTCTCAGAATAAGTTGACACTTTCAAGCAGGGTTTGTGAAAATATTAATATTTTTATCTTAAGCTTTTAGTTTTAATTTAACCTTTGTATTTCACCTTTTTTTACACAAAAATTTGAACACTCAGGGAAAATATATGTTTAAGATTTGACTCTCTAAGTAACACCCTTCAAAATAATGTAATTTACATTTATTCAAGATAAACCTGAGAAATTTTCCATTAGAAACAATAAAAACAAGATGTGTGTGTTTTGTGATAAATTGAACTACTTTCTTTAAAAAAAATATACAAGACTTGATCAATTTAGAGCATTTAGATAACACAAACTTATCAATGTATATCACCAATTATTCATTGCAAATGAATGCAGATGAAAAACGTCAGTCAGCATTCGACTTAATGATAGAATGTATTGTGAATATCTGACTAAAATTGTCCATGGTGTCAAATTTAAACAATTTCATTTAACAAAGGGTGAACTTACAAGGTTACTCTTGATGGCTCAAAGTTGATCATTCGAAATGAGTCTCCGGTCCCAGTTTTTCAAATTAATGAAAATCATTACATCCTGTAAGACTGATTTTAAAACCTGTCAATCAACCTGGAAAATTCCCGACTCTTGAAAACCCGAACTCTTAATCTCTCGGAGTTTTTACTCAGTACCACAGACTTTGAGGTATCAAGAGTTGCCTTTATACAATATAGAGCATTTTAAATCAAAATTTCTTTCCTTGAAAGTTTGATTTGGGTATGTATTTTATAATAAATTGCATCCAAAGAACTTCTGGGGACATGACTTACTATCAGAAGCAGCTAGTAGACAGTGATATTCATTGCAATAACTTTATTTATCATCATCATAATTTCCTAAAAATGAACCTAAACCACTTGTCTATTACATTTTTTCAAAAGGATTACACAACATAAATTACATCTTGTCTGTAAGTAGGCAAACACACAAGTTTTTAGCTCACCTGAGCCGAAGGCTCAAGTGAGCTTTTCTGATCACATTTTGTCTGTAGTCCGTCCGTCCGTCTAGCTGTCCATCTGTAAACTTTTTTACATTTTCGACTTCTTCTTCAGAACCAATGGGCCAATTTCAACCAAACTTGCCACAAAGTATCCTTGGGTTAAGGGGATTCAAATTTGTTCAAATGAAGGGTCAAGTCTTCTTCCAAGGGGAGATAATTATGAATTTGTGAAAAATTAATGGCATCATTAAAAAATCTTCTTCTCAAGAACCAATGTGCTTGAAAATATGAAACTTATGTGGAAGCATCCTCAGGTAATTTAGATTCAAGTTTATTCAAATCATGACCCCTGGGGGTTGGATGGGGCCGCAATGGGCGATCAAAGTTTTACATAGGAATATATAGGAAAAATCTTTAAAAATCTTCTTCTCAAGAACAGCAAGGCCATGTTTGGTCATATTTACATTGAAGCATCCTCAGGTAGCGTAGATTCAAATTTGTTCAAACATGACCCCTGGGGGTCGGGTGGGGCCACAATGGGCGATCAAGGTTTTACATAGGAATATATATAGAAAAAATCTTTAAAAATCTTCTTCTCAAGAACAGCAAAGCCATGATTGGTCATATTTACATGGTAGGATCCTCAGGTAGTGTAAATTCAAATTTATTCAAATCATGGCCCCTGGGGGTCGGATGGGGCTACAATGGGCAATCAAAGTTTTACATAGGAATATATAGGAAAAATCTCTAAAAATCTTCTTCTCAAGAACAGCAAAGCCATGATTGGTCATATTTATATGGTAGCATCCTTAGGTAGTGTAGATTCAAGTTTGTTCAAATCATGACCCCCAGGGGTCGGATGGGGCCACAATGGGCGATCAAAGTTTTACATAGGAATACATAGTAGAAATCTTTAAAAAAACTATTTCTTAAGAACAGCAAAGCCATGGTTGGTCATATTTATATGGAAGCATTCTTAGACAGTGTAGATTCAAGTTTGTTCAGACATGACCCCTGGGGGTAGGGTGGGGCCACAATGGGTGATCAAAGTTTTACAAAGGAATACATAGGAAGAAATCTTTAAAAATCTTCTACTCAAGAACAGCAAAGCAATGATTGATCATATTTAAATGGAAGCATCCTCAGGTAATGTCGATTCAAATTTGTTCAATTCAAGCCCCCCCCCCTCCCCCGGAACCACTTTTGTATTTAAAATTTTCAACCTTTCAAGACTGAACTGATTTCTGCTCTTTCCTAGCCATAGTGCGCAGGTGAGCGATGTGGCCCTGGGCCTCTTGTTACACTGATTAATGTATTTGTTCAATCGAGAAAAACTGTACACACAATGTAAATTAAAATAAACGCACAGGAATCTAAATAATACATTTACTGCAATAATGTTTCCATGCTTAAAACGACGGATCAAAAACACAGAATACAGATGTTCCAACGAGATATTTTGTTCCCAGTGTATATTGTATATTGATTCAAATATTACTTAACAGCAAAATGATTTTTATTCCCCATATATGTTTAAGACTTGATGGATATAACAAGTTAGGTTTATAATGAAGCAAAATTGTCAGTCCTAGGCCTAGTACATAGTTTAAAGCGTGTTTTATTGTAATAATAAAATCCACTTTTGCTTTAAAAGAAGCTTAAGGATACTGTATCTGATCCTCAGCCAGGAAGGATAACTCTTACAATTATTATCGTATATACTCTCGTATAAGTCGGTCCGCCTATAAGTCGGTTGTAATTTTTAAGGTTATTTTGGAGGGATTTGCATTGACCCGCTTAAATTATAAGTCGAAACAACTCTTTGCCACAATAAGCTGACAATTTCAAATCAGTGCTTTCATGTTTTAACCTGGTTTTTAATGTTTTTAGAAAAATCATTAATAAAACAAATTATGTAATGCACATTTAAGATAAAAATAAAATCATTAAAATATGTAAATTATTATACTTTATGCGTTATCTTAGAATGCGTAAATTATTAATATATCCAGACTTTATTCAACGATAATCGATGGAAATGTTTACGAAATACTAAATTCTACCAATCCTTAATATTACTATAGTACCTGGCTATAAATCGATCCACCTATAAGCCGTACATAGAGTTTTGGACAAAAATTTAACTCCCAAAAAACCGACTTATAGGTGAGTATATACGGTATTTTATTTAAAAAGTCTTGAAATGAAGCTTGAAATTGAGATCTTTTTGTGCAACAATTTTCATTTTGCATCTTAATATGATTCAAGGTTCTTTGAAATTTTAGAAACAGTCATGCAAAAAAAGTTGACAATTGTACCCCATAAAAGAAAAAAAATGAATTCACTTTTAGAGAAATCGAATTTCCTTTAGTCTAGCATTAGATACCACTGCTTATTAGCATGATATGAAATTAGATGTGATATGTGATGTCTAGCAATGAAAGCACAAGCTTTTTATTATGCCCCCGGATCGAAAGATCCTGGGGGTATATTGTTTTTGTCCTGTCTGTCTGTTTGTCTGTTTATCTGTTTGTCTGTCTGTCTGTTGTCAACTTTAACCTTGCCCATAACTTTTGATTGGTTGAAGCTATGACTTTCAAATTTCACATGTGTATTCCTTGTGACAAGACCTTTCTTTGGGTACCATCATATTTGACCTTGACTTTGGAGTTTGACCCACTTTTGCAAAATTTTATGAGACTTAAACCTTGGCCATAACTTCTGAACAGTTGGTGCTTGGGGTTTCAAACTTCACTTGTGTATTCTTTATGACAAGGCCCCCCTTTGGATACCAACAACTTTGACCTTTTGACCTTGACCTTGGATTTTGACCTAATTTTGAAAAACTTTAACCTTGGCCATAACTTTTGAATGGTTGATGCTAGGGCTTTCATACTTGACATATGTAATCCTTGTGACATCACCCTCCTTTGAATACCAACCTCTTTGACCTTTTGACCTTGACCTAGGAGTTTGACCTACTTTTGAAAAACTTTATCCTTGGCCATAATTTTTGAATGGTTGGTTTTAGGGCTTTCATACTTCATATGTAATCCTTGTGACAAGACCTTCCTTTGGATTCCAATCACTTTGACCTTTTGACCTTGACCTAGGAGTCTGACCTACTTTCAAAAAACTTTTACCTTGGCCATAACTTTTGAATGGTTGGTGCTAGGGCTTTCATACTTTACATATGTAATCCTTGTGACAAGACCTTCCTTTGGATACCAACAACTTAAACCTTGACCTTGATGTTTTACTTACTTTTAAAAAACTTTAACCTTCGCCATAACTTTTGAACAGTTGCAGCTAGGGCTTTCAAATTTAACATTTTTTTATCTTTTGGCCTGGATTTTGACTTGTATTTGAGAAACTTTAACCTTTGCCATAAGCTGCCATACGGGGGCATCAGTGTTTCACAAACACATCTTGTGTTTTATCGATTTATTTTATTTTTATTTTTATTATTATTATTATTATTTGCTATTGTATTTAAAGGGGTGTGGTGGGGCATTTAAACAGTGTCAAAAGACTTTTTCCCTATTGACGTCAGATATAATGCATGACTCTTAAGTGCACATATAAATGCACGTACAATCATGAATCCAAACCATATGCCATTGTTCTGAATTCCACATGTGTGCATGCATCGCCTCATAAATGATAGAATTTTATTACACTATGTATTTACATTACAATTGAAGTAAAAAGAACTAAAATACTGTATAGGCATAAAAAGGGGGGAAAAATGCATAGTTGGTGTTTTTATTCACATTTCCTGAAAATATATTTGAGATTTGATAATTTTCCCTATATAAGATGATTAATTAAAATGATGAACTTTGAAGAAATTCCATGGATAAATTCATGTTACTGTGTGAAAACCGAGACATTTTTGTGAGCATTTTCAATTACTTAAAAGTGGATTTTCAGTACCTTAGAATTGGACTACCTTAAGTCTACGATAGATGCATGCAAATTAAAATGAAATGATTTATTTACTGAGTTTAGATGATTGGTTGATCCTGGAGTACTTGGATGGCGAGCCCTATCATTCACACTGTGGTTCCGAGCCTCGCAGGGGTCGTGTCATGTTAAACTGTGACAGCAGTGTTAGTTTAGGGGTAAGACAACTTTCTCCAACTACCACTGTATGCTTAAACCCTATCCCTGGTACTCTCTTATTGTTAAAGCATGGTTTAAACAAAAAAGAGAGATGCAATGTCTTGAAGAAAAACAATTTTGATTGTTTCCCATAATTGCTATGAACAACTTTATATATTGCTTTTCTTTGTTTTTCAGACTGAGGAACTGATTGTTTTGGAGGAAGAGAACAACAAAACTCATGACTGTTTTTATTTATTTGAGATGAAAACCAGTGTAGTGTGCCCCAAAACTCTCAATATCAGCCTTAGCCTAAGTGTGGGCACTATTCTTATCATTGTGTGAGTACCATAAGCTTTAGTGTGTGGGCACTATTCTTATCATTGTGTAAGTTACCATAAGCCTTAGTTTGTGGGAACTATTCTTATCATTGTGTAAGTTACCATAAGCCTTAGTTTGTGGGCACTATTCTTATCATTGTGTGAGTACCATAAGCTAGCTTTAGTGTGTGGGTACTGTTCTTATCATTGTGTAAGTACCATAAGCTTTAGTGTGTGGGCACTATTCTTATCATTGTGTAAGTTACCATAAGCCTTAGTTTGTGGGCACTATTCTTATCATTGTGTAAGTTACCATAAGCCTTAGTTTGTGGGCACTATTCTTATCATTGTGTAAGTTACCATAAGCCTTAGTTTGTGGGCACTATTCTTATCATTGTGTAAGTTACCATAAGCCTTAGTTTGTGGGCACTATTCTTATCATTGTGTAAGTACAGTGTACTTTCAGTCTTTACTCTTATGGTGGGCACCATTCTCAACACTGTGTAAGTACAGTGTACTGTCAGTCTTATTGTGGGCACCATTCTTACCATTGTATATTGTGTAAGCTGTAATGTCAGTCTTACTGTGGACACCGTTCTTATCACTGTGTAAGCTGTACCCTCAGCTTTAGTCTGGGTTCTATTCTTTTCATGGTGTAAGTAATGTCATCATTAGAGTTGGCATCATTCTTATCATTTTGTAAGTACAGCTGTACTGTCAGTGTCAGTGTGGACACCATCTGTATTAAATTACAGGTTAAATCTGTTGCTAACTCCGTAACAGAATTTCCAAAGATTACAATAATATATCATGTAAGCTTGTTAAACCATTAACAAACTTCTAACATCTTAGAATTGATGTAGATACATGTATTTGGAGACCAATCTAAGCTCTAACCTTGCTTGGAAGGGGGTTGGGGTCCATGGTACAATGACACATTTAGTTTTATTTCTATAATATGTTAGAATTGTTAAACTACACAGTACAGTTACATATATTTTATTTTCTGTCAAGATCAAGCATTTTTCTTAAAATTACAAGTTTAAAATGAAATTTCATATTTTAATTTTGTTTTGGAAGACATTGATAACTAAATGCAGTGCTTAATTGCATCCAGGTCAAAGGTTCTATTCCCAATGAAAAATTTGTTTTTTTCTTCCCAAAATTAAGGAAAAAATTCCCAAATGACATCCACATTGAAATTCTCAGTTCTTCTCATCAAAAATCATTGATTTTGAGACTATAATGTTCATAAAGATGTGAAAAGAGGATATAAGCCTACAATCTGCCTTGACTCTACAGTAAAACGTTACATGTGTCATCAATATTTCCAAATTTTGCAACTTTCTCTATTCAAAATTTGCAGTCCCCTGTACCTAAAAGTATTAACTAAACCCTGAAATGTAAAAGAACAAATTTGTTCATGAGAAATGATATTGATTTTTCATGTTTTTAAAGTTTAAATAATAAAATTTTTAGGAAGCAGTTTTCCAATATTAAGCAAAGCAATGGCAGAGCATTTATAGAGTTAATAATGATCAAAGTGCAATTGTTTATTATATCCCCGCTCTGAAGGAGAGGGGTTATACTGTTTTACCCTTGTGTGTCTGTCTGTCTAGCTGTCTGTCCGTCTGTGTGTCTGTCCGTAACAAATTTTGGTCGCAGTTTTCTCAGCAATTACTCATCGTTGAAGCTTGAAATTTTAGCACACTCTTTGTTTAGGCATGCCATTTGGTGAGATTTATTTTTGTGAGAATCCGATGTCAACTTCCTGTTTATCCGTGCGTCTGTCCATACCATACATAACAAAGAACAAGGTTCACTTAGGGCCTTTTTTGGCCCTGTGAATTTCAGAAAATCTGAAATTGCTTGGTTTTAGTTGGCAATGCATTAAATATCATTTAGATTTTTGGTGATTGCATATCTATCAAAAATGACTTAATTTTCTGGCTAATCAATGCATTATGACGTCATGAAATGCGTCATTTTCCTCATATCCTGAAAAATTCTACAAAAACAGCCAATTTTTAAAGCTATTTTTCGATATTTAATATAGAGCACAACATCTGATCTCAAATATGCAACTATTAAATGATAGAACTATTTCTGAGGATTACAAAACAAGTTTTATTTTTTAGATCAGAGGGTGCTCATATTATTTTTCTTCGGTGAAAGTACTCAAATATACTTATTTTCCTTAAAATTCAAGAACATTGCAATTCCATGAAGCCTGTTTTCCAAGACCATGGCTTTAAGAAGAAAATTTTTAATAGGAAATGAAAGTACTAAGTCTCTACTTTATCTTGATGTTTAAAATGAAACATAAGGTGTTAGTCAATAAATTGGTATATTTACAGGGCCATTTTATGCATAAAGTGAACCTAGCTCTTTGGTCACAGTTTTCTCAGCAATTACTCATCCCTGATGCTTAAAATTTTAGCACAGTCTTTGTTTAGGCATGCCATATGATGGGATTTATTTTTGTGAGAATCCAACGTCAACTTCCTGTTTATCCGTGTGTCTGTCCGTACCATACATAACAAATTTTGGTCGCAGTTTTCTCAGCAACTATTCATCGTAGATGCTTAAAATTTTAGCATACTCTTTGTTTAGGCATGCCATATGGTGGGATTCATTTTTGTACGAATCTGATGTCAACTTCCTATTTATCCATGATCTGTCTGTACCATACATTACAAATTTTGGTTGCAGATTTCTCAGCAACTACTTTTTGCAGATGCTTGAAAGTTTAGCACATTCATTGTTAAGGCATGTCATATGGTGGGATTCATTTTTGTATGAATCTGATGTCAACTTCTTGTTTATCCCTGTGTCTGTCCAAAAATGAACTTGTGTATTCACATCAGAGCAGGGGTATTATTAGTGAGCACTGGCTCACAGACTTCTTGTTTAATCTACACAGAGTTGAAACTGATCACAGTGTAACTGTTTTTATTGCCAGGTTTCTCTGTGTAATGTCATTGTATCTTATATTGGGATGTGCATACATGAGGTTTGTTCTTCATGCCAAAGGAAAAGAACAGTGCCCTAATTATGAATTCTGGCAGGACTTTGGAAATCTTCAAGCCGTAAGTGCACAAGTTTTCAGCTTCACTTTTCAAATACAACTTCAGTGTCCATCCTCCCACTCTATAACTGTCTGTCTGTCCAAAAAAAATTTCAATAAAGCTATGCCTACTACTATTATGATAATAATATTGCTATGTTTACTGAAGTTAGAATGCTTTAGGTTTTGTTCAAATTTCTAAACCTCCAACACTCTAGGTCCTTCTCGATTAATCTTGATTAAACTTGATAATGGCTATTTTGAATTCAAATCTGTAGAGCTGTCTCCTCAGAAACTTCTGGTTTAAATGTTTTATAACATGTACTTTATACTGGTATCTTGAAAAGAGGAAGAAGGAATTGAAAGAGACAAAATTTTGTCCTAGTTTATTTTATTTAGCACCTTGCTTGCCAGTGAAACATGTACTGACAAGATATAATACTCTTCTTACACAGGATGGGTGTGATCTGGTGTGTCGGTCCAAGAAACCCCCCGGGTCCCGGTCATATAAAGGCATTGGTGATGACCAGTTGGAGGGTGATGATGAGAGAGATGATCATCTCTTACCCATGTGATGTCCATTTACTGACCAAGAATTCACATATCTCTTATGTGTAAATTGTTTTTGTTTCACACATTCCCAGGTTTTAATGCATTTGATTTATTTCTACTAAATGCAGAAATTAAGCATGACAGTTAAAACATTTAAAAGTTATTTTAAAAGTGGTTATTTACATGTGGGGGAAATTTACACTGAATTCACAGGAAGCTTAAAGCCCTGTTAAACTTTTTTGTTTATGGAAGGGAAAGAAATATTTTATATACTTTTGATACATGGTAACCATAAAATTCAGGACCTTGTTTTTTTTTTATACCCACATATTATGCTTGTGTGTTAAAAATGTACTTTATTTACAGCATAAATAACCACTCTTACATTGTTTTGTTGTTTAGTGAATTATACCTGTAAAATACTTTTGAGTTTTTCACTTTGTCAGTCCCTCTCCAAAGTTAAGGCAATAGCCCAGTAGCTTTTGGTGGTCTATTGTACAAGATATGTTGCAATTAAGTCCAAAAAATATACTATAAATAATAATAATGCAATATATAAAATAAATGTTTTCATGAATATTTGTATCACCACGGTTGATAAAGTAGTTGTAACTAAATAAGTATTGTATCATAAATATGTGTTACATGTATATGTTAATACTCAGTGTGTGATTATTTACATGTAATGAGGTTTATGAATTCCTTCCAACAACTAAATCTAAAAAATCTAAAGACTGGGCAAACATTTTGAGATCACTCTTAGGGTACACGTTTTAGACATTTTTGTGTTTATGAACAATCTTATACAAGATAAATTCCAAGTTTTATAGTTGTGGAATACAGATTTTTTTTTGGTTCCATGAATTCCTCCATTTCTTATAGTTTTCCTGCTACTGTGGAGCATTCCGTTTTCCAGCATTCTGTTGACATGGCTCCAGCAGATATACATGTGTACAGTTCCTACCTGTTTATCATTTGAAATCTGGCATTTTTGAATGAATTCTCAGCAGTGGTGTAGTTTGAATAATTGTCCAAATCATAATTTTTTCTTTATGCTGTGCTTTTGAGTTTAGTGCAAAAAAGTGTGGGATACATATATTTAATGAATGATGAAGTTGTACATGGCATGTTTGGGGTCCAAAAATTGTAACCCATCATCCCCTACCATGGAATAAATGTGTGCAGGTAAAAAGACATGTGGTGCTTTGATAGCTTTACACTGCAGCTTCTGTCAACTCAGATGTGGTTTGTAGAAAATGAATAATTTATCATTTCCTCATGAATGGAAGCGGTGAACAAAAGTTGTAAGAATTTTCTCTGTAAATACTCATTTAATTAGTGCTGTGTAAAGAAGTGTGTTTTCTTTATATTTTATTAAAGAATTGATGTAGTTTATATGTATGTATGGATGTATAATTTTGGTCTAAAAACTTGATTTTTTAAAAACCTATAATTAATAAATAAGTAATATGATTCATGTCATGTTGAATACTTTATCTAGACAATTCATGATAGAACTTCTGTTTGGGGCTGCATTTCATTTCCGGATTTTTTAACAAAAATATTCAATTTCCGACATTTTGTAGTTTTCATTCCCGACATTTTAAAATTTTTTATCTCCAACATTTTTCCGGCTATGAAAACAGAATTCAAGACTTTCCTTATAAGAAAAAATTCAATTAAAAGAATAAATCACTGATATCCAACATAAATTCGGTGCAGTCACCGACATATAATGAAGTGGACATTAAATCTGGTGAAAATTACATGCTCATATAACTCATGCAAAACTTTTAACTAGACTTAGTGCTGCATTTATATACAGTGTATCGTAATATTTTTTATTTGAAAAATGTGGTTTGATATAAACGTAATATTTATATCCTGTTAATTTTTTTCTCGCTTGGTTAACATTAAATTACCGGACCCCCTCCCCCCCCCCCCCCCAATTCCGGTAATGCCAAATATATATATATATATATAAATATATGTTGGAAATGAAAATAAAAAAAAGTCGGAAATGAAATGCAAAATTCCATAAATGAATTGCAGCGGTAATTGTGCGCTTGATGTGTCTACACCCAACACTGTTTTTACTTTTCCGCTATTAAGCGATACAGACACTTTTTTTCCAAGAAAGGGGATGGGCATATGGGCATACCCACTTTCCTTTAAACACACACACAGATATATATATATATATATATATATATATATATATATATATATATATATATATAAGGAATCACTGTCTAGTTAGTAGAGTATGCCAGGGCATCAACGGTAGTTGGAAACGTGGGATAAATTATCCCATGTTTCCAACTAACGTTGATCAGGTCGAGGAAACTATTTTCCGTGACGTCAGAATAAATTTACATGCTAAATGAGGCACCCAACATGACTGGCAAACCGACCAATCAGCTAAATGAGTTGCATTATGGGTTACTACAAAAAATACTACATGTACGTTTCGAAAAGGCCAGTTTTTGAAATCGCTCTCGGTAAGACATGTTGCATTTTTCCAAGCATTTTACGCACTTAATATGTACATCATTATCTACTAGTTCCATGCTCACATTTACATACAAATGTTTTACAACGGTAAAATTTGGGTTTTCTCCACTCCATTGTATAAGTCCTTTTTTTTTTCCCCGTGCTGTACTATCAGTCAGTATGAATTTCACGTGACTATTCCCTGGTCCAAAACAAAGCTACTCTGAGGTGTTTACTACGTATACAAATTCGATATATATGCTACTCAATACACGTTCTATGATCAATGTACATGAGAATTAAAATACCGTACAGCAATAGACTTATGTTTTTTAAACTGCATTAACTTTTAACATGCATTCTCTGTAAGCACCAACAAATTTACTATAGGGCTTGGAAACGACATATCTCGGATTTTGATGAAATTTGCACCACAGGTGTGTCTTGGTACAAAACTAGTAAATATAGTGTCGGAAGTTCCACACGTGCACTCGGTTGCCATGGAGACGGATCCATTGAATTTGGCCATTTTTGGCCCTTTTTGACCATGTAAAAACATGGAAATTGAGGAAAAAATAAATGAACATTTATCGGTATCTTATACACTCTAACAAAAATCATTGGATCATATGATAACATGAACTTTTAACGTACATAAGGCATATAATCATTTATTCTAGAAATATTCTCACTCTAAGAAAAAGGTCATGCAAACTGGCAAGGTTTCTGAAAATTTGAAAAATGAGGAATTTAGTATTTTTGGAGATCTTTAAGTCTAAATAAGAAAAATTGTCCGTGGAAAATTTCCAAAACTTATGTGTGTTTTTATACTTGACTATTAGTAGTGTCATCTCATGAAAAAATATCGGTGGGCTTTTAATCCTATTTTTAGTAACATGTATCTATAAATAGACAGATTTTAGAAAAATGTAAAAAATCAAATTTTGGCGAAGTTTGCTGGATAATTAGGAAGTATATTGTAAAATGTAAGATGTTAATGACAGTAGCTGGACACCACTAGCTGGAGTGGACAATGGTTGAGGGGGATTCTCATTTCTATTTATAG
This sequence comes from Saccostrea echinata, assembly GCF_033153115.1. Lineage (NCBI taxonomy): Eukaryota > Metazoa > Mollusca > Bivalvia > Ostreida > Ostreidae > Saccostrea > Saccostrea echinata. Next base: position 29,870,888 of record NW_026889779.1, on the reverse strand, counting down.
CATCAAGCACCTAAATATAGATATGTCTCTAAATATTAGGAAAAATGACAGTTTTATGCTAATTGGAAGCTTCATAGAAAAAGTATTAACAAAAATAAAGCTTTCTTTACTTACACAATATACAATGGTAAGATATGTCATTTCCAAGATTTTTTTATGCTTACAGAGAATGCGTGTTAATTTCTAGTAAACAAATAACAAAGTAACAACGAATAACACCAGTAGCATGGCAAATTTACGAATATCAAGTTATAAAATCTGGGTTCTTATTTACTTGTGAGGACTTTGTGAGCGGTATTTCAACGTACTATTTAACACGGAGAATTGACTTTGTTTGTTAATGTGAGCATGGAAAATCTTAATTAATACCTATTCTTCGTATTTTTCACAAAAACATTAAAAATAATTATTAGTTGACTTTCCCGCAGTCATTTGAAATCGCGTCCTAAATTTGCCTGACCCACGTTTTTGTAGTAAAATATAAACCTGTAGTAGACCATCATGCTTTTCAGCTCATTCATTGGATTGGACGATTGCTCTCGTGTAAGCACCTCTGTGCGCAGTGACAACAATATCCATATATGGTAGATTCCTTGACCTGTTGATGTCCCTGGCATACTCTACTAACTAGACTGATTCCTTATATTTCCATTTCATTGTGAAATAAAATTGTAAATTTAGATTTTAAAAATGTTGGTACCCAAAGAAAGGTCTTGTCTCGAGGAATATACCTGTGAAATTTGAAAGCCCTAGCACCAACTGTTCAAAAGTAATGGCCAAGGCTAAAGTTTTTCAAAAGTAGGTCAACCTCCAAGGTCAAAAGGTCAAAGTTGTTGGTATCCAAAGTAAGGTCTTGCCACAAGGATTACATATATGAAGTATGAAAGCCCTAGCACAAATTGTTCAAAAGTCATGGCCAAGGTTAAAGTTTTCCAAAAGTAGATCAAACTCCAAGGTCAAAGGGTCAAAGTTCTAGGTCTCCAAAGGAAGGTCTTGTCACAAGGATTACATATGTGAAGTATGAAAGCCATAGAACCAACTGTTCAAAAGTTATGGCTAAGGTTAAGGTTGGGTAAAATTTTGGAAAAACTGGGTAAAACTCCAAGGTCAAAAGGTCAAATTTGATGGTACCCAAAAAAGGTCTTGTCACAAGAAATACACATGTGAAATATGAGAGCCATAGCTCCAACCAATCAAAAGTTATGGGCAAGGTTAAAGTTTTTAAGGACAAACAGACAGGCGGACGGAGTATGAAGTATGAAAGTCCTTGCACCTACCGCTCAAAAGTTATGGCCATGGTAAAAGTGTTTTCAAAAAAAGGTTCCTAGGTCAAGGTCAAAGGGTCAAAGTTGTTTGTATCCAAAGGAAGGTTTTGTCACAAGGATTACACTTGTGAAGTATGAAAGCCCTAGCACCAACCGATCAAAAGTAATGGCCAAGGTTTAAGTTTTTCCCAAGTAGGTCAAACTCCTAGGTCAAGGTCAAAGGGTCAAAGTTGTTGCTATCTAAAGTAAGGTCTTGTCACAAGAATTACACATGTGAAGTTTGAAAACCCTAGCACCAATTATTCAAAAGTTATGACCAAGGTTAAAGTGCAAAATTGGGTGGAACTCCAAGGTCAAGGTCAAAAGGTCAAATGTGTGGTACCCAAAGAATGGTCTTGTCACAAGGAATACACATGTGAAATATGAAAGTCATAGCTCCAACCAATCAAAAGTTAATATGCAATGTTAAAGTTTTTGCGATCAAACAGATAAACAGACAAACAGACAGACAGACGGACGGACAGGGCAAAAACTATATACCCCGAATCTTCGATTACGGCATAATAAAAATGAGGATTAAAAAAAGATTGAGCTAAAAAACAGTACGTTGCTGAACAGTCGCAGATATCTTTCGACGGAGGGTAGAGGCACTAACTCACGTAAAAAAAGAACAAGATGTGTTTATGAAACACTGATGCCCCCGGTTGGAAATTTATAGCGAAGGTTAATTTTTCTCAAATGCAAATTAAATATGTTGGTTCCCAAAGCAAGGTCTTGTCTCCAAGAATATACCCGTGAAATATGAAAGCCCTAGCAGCAACCATTGAAAAGATATGGAAAAGGTCAAAGTATTTCAAAAGTGAGTCAAACATCAAGGTCATGATCAAATGGTTAAAATAAATGGTGCCCAAGGAAAGGCCTCCTCACAAGAAATACACATGTGGAATATGAAAGCCCTAGCACCAACTATTCAAAAGTTATGGCCAAGGTTAAAGTTTTTAAAAAATAGGTCAACCTCCAAAGTCAAAAGGTCAAAGTTGTTGGTATCCAAAGTAAGTTCTTGTCACAAGGATTACATATGTGAAATGTGAAAGCCCTAGCACCAACTGTTCAAAAGTAATTTCCAAGGTTAAAGTTTTCCTAAAGTAGGTCAAACTCCAAGTTCAAGGTCAAAGGTCAAGGTTTTTGGTATCCAAAGAAAGGACTTGTGAAAAGGATTACATATGTGAAGTATGAAAGCCTTAGCACGAACTATTCAAAAGTTATGGCCAAGGTTAATGTTGGGTAAAATTTTGCAAAACTGGGTCAAACTCCAAGGTCAAGGTCAAAAGGTCAAATATGATGGTACCCAAAGAAATGTCTTGCCAGAAGAAATACACATGTGAAATATGAGAGATATAGCTCCAACCAATCAAAAGTTATGGACAAGGTTAAAGTTTTTGCGGACAAACAGACAGACAGACGGACAGGGCAAAAACTATATACCCCCGAATCTTCGATTACGGGTGCATAAAAAGAAAGAAAGAAAACCCAGACTCCATAAAATATTAACTTTCCCCCAAAAAATCACATTGTTAAAATGCGATGGTTCCGTAGTAGTTGGTATTCAGTTTTATCAGCAATGATCAAGTATATTTTATTATATATTAATATCTTTAAACTAACAATTGAGGTCGTTTGTCAGTTTGAATAAATTCATTGATCTATTAAAATTAACGAAATTCAATTTTGATGTTGCACTGCAAGATTCCCTCCCACTGAAATTCAAAAGAGTTGCACTTATCTAGTATGCGCTAAATTATCTTATGTGAAAATTATACTAATATGACGTAATCGTTGAGATTAATTTAATTTGTGATTGAAGTAATGATAACTTTTTAAAAAAGTTTTTATGCCCCCGTATCGAAGATTCGGGGGTATATAGTTTTTGCCCTGTTCGTCCGTCCGTTTGTCTGTCTGTCTGTTTGTCTGTTTATCCGCAAAAACTTTAACATTGCCCATATCTTTTGATTGGTTAGAGATATGAGTATCATATTTCACATGTGTATTTCATGTGACAAGACCTTTCTTTGGGTGTACCACCATATTTGACCTTTTGACCTTGGAGTTTGACCCAGTTTTGCAAAATTATACCCAACTTTAACCTTGGCCATAACTTTTGAACGGTTGTTGCTAGGGCTTTCATACTTCACATGTGTAATCCTTGTAGCAAGTCCTTCTTTTGGATACCAACAACTTTGACCGTTTGACCTTGACCTTGAAGTTTGAACTACTTTTGAAAAACTTTAACATTGGCCATAACTTTTGAACCATTGGTGCTAGGGCTCTCATACTTCATATATGTAATTCTTGTGACAAGACCTTCCCTTGGATACCAACAACTTTGACCCTTTTACATTGACCTTGGAGTTTGACCTACTTTTGGAAAACTTCGAAGTTGGACAGAACTTTTGAACAGTTGGTGCTAGGGCTTTCATATTTAACATGTCTATTTCCTGTGACAAGTCCTTCCTATGGATACCAACAATTTGTAATCCATTGACCTTGACCTTGGAGTTTGATTTATTTTTGAAAAAACTTTAACCTTGGTCATAACTTTTGAACGATTGGTGCTTCGGCCTTCATATTTCACCTGTGTATTTATTGGGAGATAGCCTTTCCTTTGGCACCATTAATTTTGACCATTTGACCTTGACCTTGATGTTTGACATACGTTTGAAAAAACTTTAACCTTGTAATTGTAATCCATTGATCTTGACCTTGGAGTTTGATTTATTTTTGAAAAAACTTTAACCTTGGTCATAACTTTTGAACGATTGGTGCTTCGGCCTTCATATTTCACATGTGTATTTCTTTTGAAAAGGCCTTTCCTTGGGCACAATTAATTCTGACCATTTGACCTTGATGTTTAACTTACTTTTGAAAAACTTTTACCTTTTCCGTATCTATTCAATGGTTGCTGATAGGGCTTTTATATTTCACAGGTATTATCCTCGAGACAAGACTTGACTTTGGTTACCAACATATTTAATTTGCATTTGAGAAAGTTTAACCTTTGCTATAAGTTGCCATACGGGGGCATCAGTGTTTCACAAACACTTCTTGTTTATCTCTAAAAATTGAAGTACATTGCCGGGAATTTGTGCAAGATTCCAGAGAATGGTATTTCCTATATAATCCTATCGAGAATCAATTTAATTGCTGATATCGCACTCTTTTGTTTATATATATATATATTTTGACATTTTGAAACACAGTTTAGAAATCAGAAACCAGAAGATAATAATTAATAATTTTGGTACTTTGAGAAAATATTTTATTTAAACCTGTCATATATTCGAGGAAATGTCTCCAGACCTTAAATACTTAGGTATTACAATTCTTTGACAAGGTATTTCTTCTCTGTCCTGCTGTTGTTAGCCCGCGAAAACCTCGTCTTAACTGGACGATTCCTGCAGATTAGACACTATACACCTTCTTTAATTGAATTGTTATCATGCGCGGATCTAGAGGGGTGTGACCCCCCCCCCCCCCCTGGAATTTGCAGAGTTATTAAAAGTATATACTGAAGCAAATAGAAATGACTTTGCCCCCCCTCCCCCCCCCCTTTAGAAAACGTGGACCCCATCACCACCACAAAATATGTGTTTTTCAGGTATGGGAAATGGATTTTACGGGTTCTTTTATTGCTTGTCAAGAAATTTTTGGGTTGGATTTTTATTTTGACTTGGATGGAACCCCCCCCCCCCCCCCCCCTGGAAAAAATTCCTGGATCTATAACAGTATGTCTTTAAAGATGTATTTCAATCTGTAGTAGGAAATATTTTTTTGATAGTCACACATCAATATAGGGAGCAATTAAGAAAAAAATGGATTCAATTAATCTTGAATCCAAACTTTGCCAAAACTCCGCTATTCATAAAGGTAAATTTTATCTCAATTTGATATCTTTAAACAAAAAAAATTCTTTTTACCATCTTCTTCATCATACACATGAACTACTCCTTTGAAAAAAAGAAGAAACTTTCAAGGAGATAGGACATCTGTGGGTGTTAAGGCTAAATAACACAAACAAATGTTTTTCTTCCAATTTTCAAATATCTTTGCTTATATAGAGGTTCCTCTCAGAAAAGTGTGATATATGTTTAGTTTAACAAATTAATGTTTGACCCAGTCTCATTTGGTAAAAAGTGAGAAAATGTAACTTTACAGTTCAGAAAAAGTTTTGCAAACTTTTAAAAATGTATGAAGTTTTGTTGCTATAAAGTTTCTAGGGACATTTTCAAGAGTCTATTTTTACATTTTACTTAATTAAAACATTCTTATTAGATTTCAATTGAAAGGAATATAGATCAAGCTAATTCAGAGAATTCGTGTCCCCCGCTTAAGGAAAAAAGAAGAGGGTGGAAAAACTGGGGAAAAATTGCAAATGGAGAAAGAAAAAAGGTCAACCTTGACCTTTTTGCTTTTGACCTTAAAGTCAATAGGAGTCTTTTTAAAGTTAAAGAAAGTCATGGTAAAAAGTTCCAGTGCAAAAGCTTACAGAAAAACTAATTATTATCTGAAAACTTCATTTGACCTTTGGGGAATTTTAAGGCCATGGGGAGTTGTGATATAAAATTTCTTTGCAAAATCCCAAAGTACTTTTAAAATATAATTTGGAAAAAAGTGTTACACAGACAGAATGTGTGATTTTATTACCTTGACGTCTGACCTTTTGACTTCAGACTGATAGGGTTCTTCTTTAGGCCAAGAATGCTCAAAGAAAACTAAAATTATAATCTGGAAAATGTTATTTGCAATGTATGAATTTATGACCTTTGACCTTTTGGCCTCAGAATCTAAAGGAGTCTTCTTTAGGCGATAAAGAGTTGTGATATTTAATTTCATTGAGAAAGCTAAAAGACTTTTCGAGATATCATCCGGAAACAAAAGTGTTACACACACATACAAAATGTATGAATTAATGACCTTGACCTCTGACCCTTTGACCTCAAAATTGATAGGGGTGTTCTTTATGTCAGATGGAGTTGTGATATTAAATTTTATTGAAGAAAGCTCAAAAACAACTTTATCATCTGGAAAATGTTATTTGTAATTATGATTTCTGACGTTGACCTTTTGACCTTAAAATCTAAAGGGATCTTAAGCCATAAGAAGTTGTGATATTATGCCTATATCACATGGCATCGAGGGTGACATACAAGAATATTTGCCCCAAGGTGAAAGGATAGCTCAAAGGCCTCTCGAAAGAAAGCTTCTTTCAAAGGTCAAGTTCATAAATTCATACAATGTCTGTGTAACACTTTTGTTTCCGGATGATATCTCGAGTGCCTTGAAGCTTTTGCAATGAAATTTTATACCACAACTCCCTATGGCATAAAAAAAACTTCTATTGATTTTAAGGTCATAGGTCAAGGACATAAATTCTGTCAATGTGTAACACTTTCATTTTCGGACGATAGTTCAAGAAGCTTTTGAGCTTTTGCAATGAAATTTTATACTACAACTCCCGATGGCTCCGCCCGCCCCTTTCAAAGTGTCCCTCCTCGTTGTTTTTTTTTTTAAATTTTGGTCAAGTTTTTTTTATTTCAAAAGTCAATTGGAAGTTTGTTGGCATCGATCAAAGTTTTAGAGTTACTCCCCGTTTTTATTAAAAGTCTCGTGGCACTATTTTTAGCGCAGGAGCATTATTACACAAACTCCAAATTTCATATAATAAAGATGTCGACTGACTTTACATGGTAAATCTATAAAAACTGTTTAGTAAAAGCTGAATTAGACACTAGATGATGTGTAAAATTTTAACAATAGTATCGAACGTGTCAAAAAGCAAAACTTGGACGTTGTAAGGACAGTGGACATCTGTGATATTTTCAGGAAAAGTACAGCAACTTGTCGTCATATCTTTAATACTGGAATATTACAATTCTTTGATAAGGTATTTCATCTCTGTCCTGTTGTTGTTAGCCGGCCAAAATCTCGACTTGACTGGACGATTCCTGCAGTTAGAGAGATATACTTTTTCTTAAGGTTTTCCATTCCTAATAGGACCTAATTCTCTATCCTTAAATAGCCATCACGTATATAATACTCTGATATTTATTCAAAGCATTTTACAGTAGAATTGGATATACCAAGATGAAGTTTCAAAAATGTAATTAACTAAGTAGTAATTAATTAACAGAAATTCCATTGAAGTCTATCGAGACTTGTAAGCGATTTTTTAAAAATAAAAATTCAAATAATAAAAATATCAATAAAAACTGTGGTGGAAACATGCATTAAATCATTAGAAATAGAATGACAATTGAAAACAATTTTTTAACAAATGGGAATTATGTCTAAGTATACTGAGTATTCCACCCGTACACATCTGTTATGTATTCAAATTCATTGAATCTGAGGCTATTAGGGATGGAATACCTTAAGTGAAACATTTATTTATATTCACAAATTTTTCTGAAATGAGAACAAACAATTCTGGCTATTTGCAGCTTGTTTTGCTAAAATCTCATGTGAACTCATATTATTTGAAAATGTCATTTATTAAAACAAACAAATGACTAAAAACTACGTTTACATATTATTCAATTCAATTCATTTATTTGACACCATCATACATTGGCATATAGTCATGAGTACAACAAAAAATAACATACAGAAAATCATTCCAGTAAGCATATCAGTTATGTTGAAGTTTCTCTTTTCTAATATCAAAGCACTTTTTCAGAAAGTTACATACTCTTCTAGCAATTTTAATACTTGGAGAGTCGAAATTGTCAATAATAGGGTTTTCCTTCATGTAACATTGAGCATTAAATATATCACAATATTGTAATCTATACTGATCATAACTAGGACAATAAAGTACAAAATGTTTTTCATTTTCAATAAAAAGTTTACAAGAATGACATACACGTTTTTCTCTAGGAATAGTTGGCCTTTAGTTTCTCCCTATTTTCAATATGTAGTATATGAGCACTAATTCTTAGTTGTGTTAGGATTGTTCTTTCAGATTTCTTCAATGGTAATTGTAGGTAGTTCGGTAATTTATTTTAATTTAAATTTATTATATTACTATAAAAAGTTAATTTTCCAGAATCTGATTTAGAAATGTTCTTTAACTGTTCACAGATTTTGTTCCTATAGTGCTCCTTTAATTTTTGTCTTAAAGTTTATGTGATATGTCCAACGAGGATAAAGACAATCTCTCTTTTAGAGTAAAAAGTTTTCTTTGCCAAGATACTCTAGACCCCTGTGTTTTATCTTCCTTAAATGCAAACACCACTAATTGGTCAAGATGCTCATTTTCTCACTCTAACTTTTTCAATCTTGAATAAAATTTTAACATATTATATGAAACTTACATAATTAAATTGGCTGGGCTTAAACAAAATCATAGTTATGCGACAAATTGACTAGTTAAAGTGTAAAACATACAATTAAGACCATGTTGACTAGACACATGACACAAGTATGACTAATCACATGACAAAAGAAGCCCAGCCAATAGATATAAATGTTAAAAACACTAATAAAAACACAAAGGTGGTCATAAAAGGGCCATAAAGCAAGGAACATGCTATCCTGAGTATGCTCACTCAAGAATAACCAGATTTAACTATAGTGAGTTGAGAATGGAGATTGGTATGGTATTTGAATAAGCACAGCAGTCAAATACTGACCTGTTTCCACCTGTATCAATTCCTATGAGGGTACTTTAACATTTATATTGAAAATGAATTGATATGTAACGTTGGGCGACATTTGAATGCCATAGACCCAGCTGCTTAATATAATTTTACACCAGTTTATTAAATAATGAGGAATTTTAACTCTCCACCGGCAAGTGGTGGCGTCTCCATATGAGTGAAAAATTCTCGAGAGGGACGTTAAACAATAAACAAACTACTGAATTATAATTATAAGGTGTTGTTACACTACACATTACGTTATGAGTGTTTATATATGTTGGAGTCAGGAATTAAAGTGTCAAAAACGTAAAAAAAAAACAACCCCTGATAAGGAATTCCTATTATAAAAGAAACGATTTTTGACTTAATTTTGAATTTGGAATACTCGTGACTGAAAGCCCCATCTCTTATGGTTCAAAAGATTTTAAAAGATGTATTCTAAAAAAAAGCTCAAAGATCAAGTTCAGTGTTATAAGGTTAATGACCTTTTTTGGTTTTGTTCTGTTGTTCTTTTTTTGTCCCCGACCGGAGGGGACTATAAGTTTCTTCCTTGTCTGTCCGTGCGATGTGTCTGTCAATCAGTCTGTCCCATTTAGTTTTCCGCACTTTTATTTAACGCTTGCAGATACTGAGCCGATTTTTGGCATGTGAGTGTATCTTGAAAGGTTACAGATCAAGTATGCATTTTCTTCTACTTCGACAATTTTTTATGGAATTATCACCTTTTTGATTTTTTAAAGGGAACCAGATTTCCCACATTGTTTTCCAAACACTTGCAGATATCGAGCTGATTTTTGGTATATGAATCTACCATTTAAGTTTGCATTTTGTTCCGCTTCAATGATTTTTTTATGGAATTATGGCCTTATTGTCCCCCGCTTTCGCGAAAGCGAAGGGGACATTAAATCTCATTCGCCTGTCAGTCTGTCCGTCTGTCACAAAAACTTTAACGTTCGTCATAACTTTTGAATGAGAAGAGATAGGGCTTTAATATTTCACATGTACATTACCTGTGACAAGACCTTTCCAAATATGCTATGATTTTTGACCCCGTGACATTGACCTTGAAGATTGACCAATTTTTCAAAAAATTTAACATTGCTTTAAATTTGTTGTAAAATTTGAATGAGAAAAGGCAGGGCTTTCATAATACACAAGTGCATTACATGTGACAAGACCTTTCCAAATATACTATGGTTTTGACCTTGATGTTTGACTACTTTTCCAAATTTAATCTTTCCTTATTAACTTTTGATTAAGAAGAGATAGGACTTTCATATTTGATATGTATATTACCTGTGGCAAGATCTTTCAAAATATACTATAATTTTGACCCTTGACTTTTACCTTGAAGTTTGAATAAGACAATTATTAAATGCCATATATAATGGCATCGCATCCACTAAGACATCGAAAGCGGGGGATCACAATTCTTTGAATTTGCTTGTTGATTTTTTTAAGTGGAACCAGGTTACACTTACCGTTAGAGGACTAGTATTGCTTAAGCAATACTCTCAGAATGCTTGACAGGAGCAAAATATCATTACAGCTCTCAATGTGAAAAAGACACATGGTGAGTCAGACAGACGGACAAACGAACACTTGCTTCCTACGTACAGAGTATCCAGAACAAGATAGATGTTCATTTTTTAATGAAAAAAAATGTACTTACAAGGTGTGTGACCCTTACAATATTTATACGATATTGTTTAAAAAGAACCTTCCTGCGACCACTTTTCTTGTTTTATGATGTCAATGTTGTGTCCATTTTTATTTTCTTCGCCATCCCATTGTCTTCCTTCTTTGTTATCAATTGAAAAGCAAAAGCAAAGAATATAAACAAGCCCTGTGTACCAGTGGTTAGAATGTGCAGATATGAAAACAGTTGAATCTGGAGAATTTGATGGAGAAATCCAAAAAGCCAAGCCCCTCCAGTGAGAGAAGACAACCTGCAGAAAACCAGAACCATACGTCGGTCATTATCCAGATGTGAAACTGTGCTATTTTTTACTCTGATTTCTCGGGCAGTCATTATAACCATGAAGATATTTAAGATCACCATCACTGCTAAAGGCAGGGCAAAGGTGTACAAGATCATTTCCGGCTTAGAAATGTAGCACGTGAACATTGAATATCCGTAACTATAATTGGTGAACACAAAAAAGCTGACCAACATATTCACCGACACCATGATTAAAGGAAAAAGTAAACTGTATAATATATTCCAAAGGAATCTTTTCCTCAAAGTAAGCGTTTCTGATTTAGTAATCCTTACGAACATAAACGTACGAAAGAATGAAAAACATGACACCGTCATCCAACTCATAACTGATAACCATAAAAAGTGTATAAATGCGCCTACAGTCAAGCACAATACGGGATACAAGGGCACAACCAAAGACAGTAAATAGAAAATATTGGCGAAAAACAAAGTAAGAGACGTGGACACAACGTTTTGGCCATGTAGATGACCGACTTCTTCATAAATAATGAACGTGATCACTGACCCAAGGCACCCTACTGAAGAAAAAGATAGGCAAATTATCGACAACACGTTTTCTTCTGTAAACGATTTCAGTGAAACAGAGTAGGCTGCATTCATCCCCTGTATATACTGATCCATACAGACCTCGACCTGTCTTTTATCATATGATTCCTTGAAGTACTCGGACTTAACACAAAATCCATAATCGAGTAAGCAGAGGGAGAAGTTAGACATCATGACTTTTGTTTGATTTTTGTGTATTACTACTCTTGGACACAAAGTAACCGCTGCAATGACCGACCGTATAGACCTAGCTAGTAGATCGTCAAGAGGATTTTTAGCTGGACCAGAAAATGTCATTAACCGATACCAGGGGTCAGCGGAGGAAGGGTGCTGGAATATATCAATTGTGGAACGTAACATAAAAATAGGTCGATACTGTGATCTAAATGTTTGACCAACAATTTCAATTGTGAAATTTTTTGAAAACGTAGAAAACGAAAATTGGAAGAATTCGATTAACTTTTCTATATACTTCTTACGATTGTGGGTATCTTCAACGAATAGTTCAATATACACGGCAATATAATAATCAGAATCTCTCAGAGGATCCCAGCGTGAGGAAGTCATTAAGTGCATATCAGTCACGTATTTTTGAATCTCAATATTTTTCTTTATTTCATCGTAAATTAAAAGGGTGCTGTGCAGCATTTCCAATTTTGTATTTGTAGATCCTTTTGTAATGATCAGGTTGACTTCGTAAGGATGGCGGTTGATCTTTTCTTGAACTGGAACACATAGTGAGTTTTCATATTTCATGCTTTTCTCGCACACTATATGAAGGCATTTCCTCTGAAAAAGTAAACAAAACAGAACTATTAGACTTAATATATTTAAACTACTGAGTCACCTCTACTAATGTGTTCGGAACCTTTTATTTTTCGGTGTTCTGCAAATTATAAAACTCGAGGAGTTCAGAGTAGCTCTGACAGTAGCTCTGGCGAGATTAAGCGAGACTACAACGAGATAAGGTAAATTATTCACGGAAATGTGGCTAGGAAGTGACTTCCACGTGGAGACATGGTAAACAGAAAAGTTATATTGCATTTCAGTTTTCACCACTGTATAATATCTGTAGAAATGTACTTCAGTCTCTCTTGAATTCATTCAAACTTCAATAAGTATTCCTAATGAAATTATTTTCTGCAGTTATGTATTAAAATTTATTTTTGAACAAAAATACTTGCAAGGAAACTGAGACTATTTATTTGGCGTCAGGTTAGCAAATGGGGTACCAACATGGCTTAAACTGAAAAATCAGCTGAATGAGTTGAATTGCATTGTGGGCTACTACGAATACTACAGGAATTTTACACTTGGGAAAAACCCAAATCTACAGGCGATCGGAAAGGCACAATGAACTTTTTTTTTTTCATGCATTTCGTAGATGAAAAGTAATCTGTCCATTTTTATTCTATTATTCCCATGCTCACAATTACAAACAATTCATTTGTTAAATAAACGTGGAATTCTAGCTTTTCTCAAAGTCAGACTGTAAGGCGATTCAATTGCGTCTTTATTCCTTTGTTGTTCTATCGGTGAATACAATTGTCAGGTGGGTTCCCTAGCCAAAAACACATGTGACCATGGGTATTGTCATGTAAAAAAAATCTTTGCTGTCCATTTAATTGTTTAAATGCCTAAGAGATGCTGCTCGTTTTCCTTAACCTTGAAGTGCTGGTGTTCTGAACGTGACACAGACTACATATTATTATATAATATTTCTAGTTAACAACGTAACAACAAAATTTAATAGCAAACACCAGTGACATCTTTCATAGTTTCTAATCATTTAAATATTTTTTTAAAAAACAGTTTTGTTTTTTTTAAATGGTGTTTGCAGTCCATTTTATATCGATCGTAGATTGACCTGAACCACGTGTTCGAAGTAAAATGTAAACATGTAGTTGTCCAGTAAACGTTGTTATTCATTCAACGATTGGTCAATTGTTCGTGGTAAGATCCTCTCTACGCATTTATAACAATAACCATATAAGGTGAACAAAGGTTTGTCGTAGAAGATATTACACATTTTTTTCTACCAGCGGATTGGGCGATTTTGGAAAAATTGTTACTACTGAGCTCAAATTCTCGCCGTAAATTATCACAAAAGGGAAGATTACCACCCCCCCCCCCACCCCCAGCCTTTTCTGTTTAAAATCAAGAACATCTCTCAGAAAGGTCTGGCAATTCATTTTTCATAGGACATGTTTTTAAAAGAAACAGACTATAGCAATTTCCTCTTTACTGCCAATTTTATTTATAAAACCGGTTCTACCCTATAACCCTTGAATCGGTCAACCTACACCACGTGTCTTGAATTTAAATCACAAGAACATTAGAAGGGGTGTGAGTATTCCAGCTGCAGGTGTGTAGCTCACTGGTTCCGATAAAAACCAGACGTCTTTGACGAGACTGTAGTTCTACTGGTTGTACTTATAAAGGAAGATAAAAGTAGCACTTGGACTTGAAACTTTGCAACAACAATAAATAGAATAATGATCCTTGCTTTAGTCTCGTTTTTTGGCAAGATTTATTGCGATCAGACTAAAACTTTAGGAGGAGTAGCCTTTTAAAACAATTTTACAGAAATTACGATTTAAGTAAACATGGCAACGTCATTCAACAAACAATAACGACAATTATGCATCTCAGTGTAGTCTACTTGTATGCCAAGTTATACTGAAATCAGACAAAAAGTGTAGGAGGAGTAGCGTTTTGAAAGTATTTTAAGGAAATTTCTATTTTTAGTAACCATGGCAACAATGTTCATCAAAATCCAAAACTGGTAAAGAGAATTATGTATCTAAGTGTAGTCTACTTGTGTGCCAAGTTATACTGAAATCAGACCAAAACTGTAGGAGGAGTAGCGTTTTGAAAAATTGTTTACAGACGGACAGACAGACGGACGGACGGTCGATGGACACCTTACTATCGCATAAGCTCTTCTGGTCTCTGACCAGTAGAGCTAAAAATGAGATAAACGACTACATTCTCTATCCAGAGTTGTCGTTTCCGCTACGCTCCCACATACGCATAGCGGAAGACAACTGGATAGAGAATGGAGAGCTACATGTATTCAAAACAATGTATTTAAGTTCACCGATTTGAGAGGATTTTTTTCTCCACGGATATTTTGTAAGCTGTCATCTCAAAACCATACTAAACGTGTGTTCCTAACATACATTAGAGAGGTTTAGCACACCTGACCAACATGCACGGGTACGTGTAGCAGGAGATCCCAGGATTTCCTATCCTTAAAATAAAAACCAACAACTAATGCGTATGGGTCTGGCACCCGGACGGGTCTGTGTCCTGGATGTATCTATCTGGACCGGTACGTATCTCGAACCGGGATGTGTCCTGTACACGGACAGGTCTAAGACAGGTACGGGTCTCCGAGGTTTCTGTCCTATACACAGACAGATCACTGAGGAAAGTATTTACCACTTTATTAACCCTCAAATACTCTATGTATATAATGAAACCCACTATACTAGACACCGTATACTATATCACCGCAAGTCTGCCTTACTGCATTAATTATGTCTCACCGTACCTCGCTATATTAGACCGTCAGCCTTCTCCTTTCAGCTCCGACTGGCAACTGCCAGCTTTCTACAGAACGCTCATATATGTATACTGATGTATACCCGGACTACCCTTGACCGCTATCGTGGCGCACTACGATAAAGCCCGGCTGACGTAATGAATAAAGACATCCCGAGCCCGATCTCTGTCACATTACCCACGTCTCTATTCCTCATGCGCCCTCGCATGACAAAAACAGTAATGAAATGATGATATATGGTTTCATGAAGAAAACATGATCTATATAGACAATATGAAAGCAATGATAATGATTATCTGAAAATTCTTGAAAACAATGAAAATGATTTGCTAAAAAGACCAATTGTCTGGTAAGTTTTTATCCTTGACGTAATCTTGAAGCCAAGTAGGGGTACGCCTTTCGCGTCTTTTTTTTCTCCTATCACCAGCCAATTCATCAGTGACTTCAATATTTTTGTTAGATGACCCAAAGTCATCCTGATCCTCAAGATCTATTTCAACATTTGAGGAATCACTTGTTCCCAGCTCTGTACACTTGAGCCCTTGGTCTGTATCCTCACCTCTGAGCAACTGAGATTTACATGCTTTTATTCTGTCGCAATGAACCATCTGTTCATTTCCATTGCGTCCACAGTTGATCTTATACAGGACCTCAGAGACATTTGATAGAACCTGAAATGGTCCTCGCCAATATGAAGTCAACTTTGGTGAGCAACCAGTTTTCCTTTATGGAAAATACACATATACCTGGTCCCCAACTTTGAATTGTTCATAGGACATGTCGTGATAATGTTTTTGTCGAAGTATAGCTCCTTCTAAATGTTTCCTCACCAAATTGTGAGCCCTTTCCATCCAATCCGTCAGTATCCAGACCCAATCATGTTTAAGTACCTGTTTCCAGGATGCGTATCATATATGATGTCCAGAAGGGTAACAGTTTCTCTACCAGGCATCAACATGTTTGGGGTGTATCCAGTTGATTTATGCTGTGATGCCCTGTATGCCATCATTACAAAGGGTATGCTTTCATCCCAATCCCGATGGTTCTCACTGACATAACTACTCAGCATGGTGGCTAAGGTCTTATTGAACTATTCTACCATACCATTAGACTGAGGATGGTATGTTGTGGTTCTTGTCTTTTTAATCTGTAAATGCTTGCATACTTCGCTAAACAAAAGACTTTCATACTGACGTCCTTGATCAGAGTGAATGGACACAGGAACTCCAAACCTACAGATTACCTCCTCCACGATCAGTGTCTGAGCCTCCATGCTTGGCATCGGAAAGGCTTCTGTCCATTTGCTAAAGTAATCCGAAACCACCAGTATGTAGCGATTCCCCCTATCTGTGACCGGAAATTACCCAAGGATATCTGTGGCTATCCTCTTCATTGGGTAACCCACTTGCAAAGGCTGCATAGGTCCTCTCTTTGTTTTAAGTGGAGCCTTCCTCCGGGCACATATGTTGCATCCAGCTACATAACTTCTAACATCGCTTTGCAGTCCTGGCCAGTAGTAATTTTGTCTGATCTTGTTCAGGGTTTTGGTCACACCTAGATGACCAGATGTCTTGGAGTCATGCATCTGCTTTAAGATAAATCTTCTCTGTGACAGTGGCATAACAATTTGATATGTCGTGTTGTTGCTTTCCTCCAACTTCCACATACGACATAGCAAGTTATCATTCAATGCCAATCTACTCCACTGAGCCCACAGTGATTTGACCATATATCTTTCAGCAGTAATTTCACTGTAGTCTGGACGCTTCCCCTCCTCCATCCAATTCTTAACGAGTCTTATATTCCGACTTCTATCCTGTATCTCTACTAAGCCCTTTGATTCATCTGTCTCGGTGGTTTTGACTTCATCCTGTAATACCCTTGAATGTTCCTCATGCAAATCTACTTTCTTCCAATCAACAAAATATCCACATTGGACGCACGTGAGTCTACTTAGCCCGTCAGCATTTCCATGTAGTCTACCAGCTCTATGCTCGATTTCTATATCATACGCCGATATCACCTCTAGCCATCGAGCTAACTGGCCTTCTGGATCCTTAAACCTTAGCAACCATCGAAGGAAACTGTGATCTGTTCTAACCACAAATTTACGTCCATACAAGAAATGTCTAAAGTGCTTTATAAACGTTACTACTGCCAGGAGCTCCTTCCTGGTCACACAGTACCTTCTCTCAGACTTGCTAAGAACTTTATTGGCATAAGCGACTATCCTTTCCTGTCCATTCTGGATCTGAGACAAGGCTGCGCCGATCGCATTTTGACTTGCATAGGTATCTAAGATAAATCTGGATGAGTAAGGATAGGTGCTGAGGTTAACTTAGTTTTTAGAACATCAAATGCTATTTGACATTCTTCTGTCCATTTGAAAGCAACTGATGCTTCTGTCAGTTTATGAAGCGGTCGAGCTATATCAACAAAGTTTGCTTGAATTACCTGTAATAGCTACAGAAGCCAAGGTAGGACCGTACTTGCGTCTTGTTTACTGGCTCTGGCCATTGCCCCACAGCTTCAATTTTCTCCGGATCTGTCTCAACCTCGTCTTCTGTTATGACATGACCCAAGTATTTGACTTGTTTTGCAAATAACGTACATTTCCTGGCCTTCAGCTTCAAACCAGCTGACTGTAGTTTCCCAAAGACCTGTCCTAGATTATGTAACATTCCATCGAATGTTTTCCCATATATATTGACATCATCTAAATAGATGAAGCATATCTGCCACTGTAGTTCCGACAACACAGTCTCCATAAAACAATCAAACGTTGCCGGGGCATTACAGAGCCCAAATGGCATGACATTGAACTCATAAAAAACCTTGCCGGGTTGCAAACGCCGTCTTATGCTCATCGCTTGGATCTAGCTCTACCTGTCAGTATCCAGCATTCAGATCTATAGTACTGAACCACGTTGCTCCCTTCAGCTGATTAAGCGACTCGTCGATGCGGGGAAGAAGTTAGGCGTCTTGATAGTGACACTGTTCAAGCGTCTATAATCCACACAGACCCCTTTGAATCCGTCTTTCTTCTTCACCAAGACTATTGCTGATGACCAAGCACTTTGTGAAGACCTGTATCTATCCTGTGCTTCACCATAGAGGTTCGACCAACATCTTCATCAGTCACAGAAAACAATTCTGAGTACCTGATAAGTAAACTTCTGGCATTGTCTTTTTCATTACTCCAAAGATTCGTAGTGCTACTATCAAATAGTTCCTTTAAATGGTTTGGTATTTCCTTGTTACTATTTTCATTATGGCTGGAAGATGAAAGAGCTACAATCTCATTAACTGGAGACAATTTACCAACAACAGTTCCTGGCTGTATAGTCTTATTTGTGGATGACAGATTCATAACACGGAGTGGTAATGCCTCTTGGCGTCGTATCAGTGTTCTGGCTAGCATAGCAGAATCAGATTTTTGGAATTTTTCAGATGGTTACACAAGCCATATCTTCACAGGGAATCCTCCATCCGGCCCTGCACATATCTTGCCCTCGGTCATTATTTCGGATCTGGGAGGTATAACTATTCTGTTGAGCAGTGCAATTTTGTACTCTTGTGCAATACCCTCCATCTTAATAGGATGTTCTATACCCGAGATCTTAACCTTGTGTGTACCCATATTAATGATAGCTTCATACTTAACAAGAAAATCTAAACCAAGAATTCCATCTACAGATAGATCGGCCACTATTATCTCATGCTTCAGAGTTGTACCATTTAGCACAAGTTCGATAGATGTTTTACCATATATCTCTACACAGGATCCATTAGCGGACAGGACATCTCTTTCTACCTTCTCTAATAAGTTATGGTTAGTTCCTTGTAGGTTTCCATAGCATACCTTCGCTAGTAAGGAAACAGTGGCACCTGTGTCAATGAGTAGATAGGTATCCAACCCACATACTTTGGCAGTCACATAAGCCCCTGACTTCTTAATAGAATGAACAATTCTAGAGTGTTCATCTGTCTTTTGCGTTCTGCTTTGGGCCCGGTCATCTGACCTATGCTCAGCCATGTCTCTCATTTTCTGTCTAAGATCTGAACGAAAGGTTGTATCTCTAAGCATGGGACAATCTCTTTTTAAGTGTTTGTCAGATCCGCATTTGTAGCACCTTCTAGTACTATTTCCAGTGATTTTCCTAGTTTCATCCTTCATCTGCCTATTGCGTCCTTTCTTTTGCATTGGAAACTTCCAGTGTTTCATGTCCTTTATCTCCCTTTGAAGAGATTGCATATTTTTCTCCATGGTCTCTATGAATTTTTCTATCTTCGATCCCTGACCTGAGTCCTGATCCATGCTTCTGACATTCTCAGTGCGACGACTCTCCGCTTTGTAAAACGCTTCAAGCTCAACAGCTCTCTGTATAGCATCATTAAAACTGCTAGGTCTGGACTGCTTGATCTTAAGTCGCATCTCTGCATTATGCAGTCCGTTTAAAAACTGCATGTTCTGTGGCAAGGACCTCACGTACATCATCTGGTGCTGTAGGATAGGCTAAGTTCACAAGCCTCCTCATATATTGGCATATCTCTGGTAAACTCTCTGCTGCTTTTTGTCTCCTTTCCCTGAGCTGGGTCCGATATAGCTCTGTCTGGTTGGGGCAAATCGATCCTGCATACATTTGACTAATTTTGCATAATTGTCTCTCATCCCTGGGCTGATTACCCAGCACACCTTGTGCTAGCCCTCTAAGAGACGCAGCTAAATATAAGCCCTTTTCTGTTTCGGTCCATTCATTTAATAGACTCACAGACTCAAAATGAGACAAATAGTCATTCTACATACGGGAACTGTCATACGTCGCAGATTTAATAAAATTCCTGGGCTTTGATCTCTTCTGATGTTGATTTGCATCTGTCGCTTGATGAGTGTTGGTGCGAATGCTGTCTTCGGTTTCCAGACCTATCATCAGTTTCATCACATGTGCATACATCCTCAGTACTTGCATTATCAAGCACTATATCTGTCTTTTAAACAGAGTACTCGTCCTTGTTTGTTGTATAGGTCTTGAGACACGTGCAACATTTTCCTGGAGACCTATTAATCGCATAGACTCGTCTATCTCTCTATTCAGACTTTCTATTTGTCTGTCTATGTATGATAAGTCAGCCCGTAGACTTGACATTGTGAAAGTAACAGTAAACTAGCAAATATCAGAAAATGTAAAAAAAAATTAGATCTAACCCAAATCCCACCGCTGTCACCAATTTTTGTAACGTGTTTCGATCCGTAAATTTGGGTAGATCCTTAATCAGGACAATTAATTAAACAAATGATTATATGAGGTAGAGATAGATCAACGAATTCTAGAAATGATTAGAAATGATAAGTGACAAAGCATATGAAAATGACATCGTCGCAAACCACGGCCAAAATGTACGATCCTCTCCCATTCTGGCCGTGGTTGAATGAGAAGAGAATATTTCGTAGCTCATTAAAGTATTGACCAATGCGAGTAAGGCATAGTCGGATAAGAACTTTGATGCGACCTTTCAATACCCAATCGCAACATACGAAATATTTCTTGTATACTGTTGATGTCAGTTGTTGATTTCAATTGCGATGGAAACAAATATTGTCATTGGCTGAACATGACGTCACAACATAGAGGCGTAAATATTCACGATTACGACACTTTCTGTGATCAAGAAGCCACGGGTAGGAGAGAGCTATATGCGGACTCCAGACCGTGGCTTGAGACGATGATGAAAATGAACGAGTCAATATATACAGATAATATTAGGATTTCCTATCCTTAACATAAAAACCAACAATTAATGCGTATGGGTCTGGCACCCGGACGGGTCTGTGTCCTGGATGTATCTATCTGGACCGGTACGAATCTCGAACCGGGGTGTGTCCTGTACACGGACCTGTCCGAGGTTTCTGTCCATAGGGGCTTGTCTTCCGGATTGTTAAATATAAAATAAATTTTAAACATTTTGAATCTTCTTTAAATACACTTAAAAGTTGATAAAATAGAGATTCTGACACTTTCAGTCAAGAAAAACCACGTTTAAAAAAAGACGTACCACACCTATATACATAAACTCTACAAGGGACGAAAGCTCTCGTCTTGGAAAAAATACCCCAACCCACTTTAGCGCCTATTTCTGGACTCTAAACCAATAATTTATTTCGTTGCCATAGTTCTGTCCCATACAGTGATGATTTTCCTCATGTTGATGCGTTTGTCAGTCGTCAACACGCGTTTAATTAACAGAAAACGGACACAATTTCTTCGATTTGGGGCTCATTTTTCTAAATCGACCTGGGGAGAACGAAAGTTTACATGGTTGCATGGTAACGACGCAAGGGCGATAATCGTGGTATAGTGTCCTGTAAATAACAATGAAATTAGTTAGACATTAAATAATATGAGTCTTCCCGGTGCCGCCTTAGCCCCTGAAAACCAAACTTTAGCCAGTATTTATCATTTTCACTGTCTTTTCTTGTCGGTAAACATTTTTCCGCAAAACTGGAAGTCCTTGGGTGTTACCATTCGCTTTCGATTACCCTCTGAGTTTTCCCTATACATTGATTATCTGCCCTTGCGATTTTGTAAACTTCCGTTCTTTTGAGGTAGATGAGCTTTCGTCCCTTGTAGAGTTTATGTATATAGGTGTGGTACATCTTTTTTAAACGTGGTTTTTCTTGACTGAGAGTGTCAGAATCTCTATTTTAACTTTTAAGTGTATTCAAAGAAGATTCAAAATGTTTAAAATTTATTTTATATTTAACAATCCAGAAGACAAGCCCCTATGTTTCTGTCCTATACACAGACAGATCACTGCGGAAAGTATTTACCACTTTATTAACCCTCAAATACTCTATGTATATAATTTAACCCAGTATACTAGACACCGTATACTATATCACCGCAAGTTTGCATTACTGCAATTATGGCTCACTGTACCTCGTTGTATTAGACCGTCTACCTTCTCCTTTGAGCTCCGACTGGCAACTGCCAGCATTCTACAGAACGCTCTTATATATACTGATGTATACCCGGACTACCCTTGGCCGCTATCGTGGAGCACTACGATAAAGCCGGGCTGACGTAATGAATTATAAAGACATCCCGAGCCCGATTTCTGTCACATTACATTTTAACAAAAATGTGCTTTGACACTCACAGGTTAAAATTATAAGAGCTCTTTTTCAAATTTTCAATTATTTATTTTATATATCCCCGACTACCCAAACTCCGTCACCATAAGCGGAAAACACGCCGCGTTACTCTCTGAATTATTTTTAAATTTATTTCTTGCTTGCTACATCTAATAGTTATGAACTTAAACACTGTTTTTATTACTGTTTTAAAAAATTGCAGTTATACTGGGCTTATATAAATCATTGAATAGAAGGTGTATCACAGGTGTGTACATTACGTCCAATAAACCCTAACTCTACAGTAAGTCAACGTATTAAATAGAAATTTGTTTCCAGATAAGTATTTTGTCCCTTTTCTTAAACTTGTCAACATAAAAAGTTTTGCATTTTAAGGAAACAGAGAAATAACGTTAAATGTAACGTATTTTATCATGTAATAACGTCACGCTAACGTTGCCTCCAACGTGTAGTGCATTTGGGTAAATGTAGACGAAGAATAATATATTTTTAGCCGTATTCACTATGGTATGTAATGGTAAACCTCTGACATAGATCTTCATAAAAATTGCTGACATGTAAAACTGAGCATGTTGACGCACCTGTGAGATATCGATGGAATAGCGCATGAAGGAAAGGGTGCGTGCTTACTGATTTCACATAAATATGATAGATTCAGTGGATTAAGTGTAATTGTTATTTATGTTTGACGCATTCTTTAATTTCTCAGCAATTGATTGTAGATTTTCAGCATGCAAAAAATGACGCCACAAGATTTCATATTCGTTTACAAACAGCGCGGAGTTACCCGAAAGTGACGGAGTTAGCGTGCTTGGCGATATACGCATATAAATCTATTTCAAAACGGTAAGATATAAGCGTTTTCTTTTGTTTTTCAATGATAAGGACTTCTAATTTAAAACACTTACAAGTACACGTTTATGTTGAAGAGATTTAGCAAGCTCACTTGTACGTGTACTTGTACATGTAAACTACAAGTTAGAATTACAAGTACACGTTTACATTATTTTTCTTGTTTAGCAATGTATAACGTGTACATGTACATATGTACGTATAAGTGTTTTAATGTAGAAGTCCTTATCATTAAAAATCTCTAGAAAGCACATGGAATCTATTATGCCTATAATTATTTTTAATGAATATATGCATATATTTATAAGAAATAAATTGAAAAGAGCTCTTATAATTTTAATCCATCAACGCCTGTTTTTAAAATCTAGATGTTGTGTATTTAACACTCTATATAATTGTATTTTTCATTCATAGACGTTTAGTTCTTTATATCAGTATTTGTATCAAATCTTCAGGTTTTAGAAAATTACACTTTTATTGAAATCAACAGCGTATAAGGAAAAATAAGCAACAAGTTTGAATTACGATATTATAATTTTGTCGATAGCAAAAAAGATGACTTAATGCACAGATTTCGGGGGGGGGGGGGGATCCCCTGCTGGATATACGCGTACACGTTGGTTTGCTAAACCTCTCTAATAATACAAGAAAAGTATAATGTAAATATTATTACAATATTAAAGTACTAAATCTTATGTATTATCAATTTTACATTTTATTTTGAATGTTGAAAACCATTTAAGAAATAAATCCGGGTCTCTACTGAAACCAAGGACATACTTTTACTTGAAGACAATCAGTTTGTACCATTAGGGCTGAATTTCTTTGCTTTTTATGTCGCCTGCAGAGCAGAGCGACACTTAAGGATCACTTTATCCACCGTCTGCCTGCCTGTCTCTCTGTCAGTCTGTCACACCCTATATCTCGAGAATTATAAGAGGTAAGGATTTGATATTTTGCACATATGGCTTGGCACTATGGCTTTTGTAATTTATCATGGTTACCGACCTGTGACCCTTTACTTTTGACCTACTTTTTAAAAAGTTCATAGTGCAGATATACAGCATATTTTTGACATTTAAAAGGTAAGTATATGCTATATAGAATGTGTTTTGTTTGTCATAAGACATTATGAAAAATACCAGTGTAACAATCCACTTGACCTTGACCTATTTTGCAAAAAATACCCCGGGCAGCTTACTTGAACTAATGACTTTTGAATCTTGAGACGCAGAATTTTGATAATTAGCATTTATACATATTTATGAGCTCCTGATACTGTACATTGAAACCGTATAATATTCAGTAACAACATAAAGTTATAATTCTAACAATACTAAGAAAATACATCGGGATCGGTATTCCACAACGGAGCGTGTATACTGACAATTGCGCAGTAAAGACAGGATTGTTGGAAACACGCATTAATAAAACGATAAATAGTTAATTTCAATTTAATTATTAATGTGAGGGTTAGGGAACCATATTTACTTTGATTGTCAAATTCCATCGTCTTGTACTATCCATGGATGCCATTTTTCTTTGTAGGCAAATGCATGAACTATCATGCTAATAGTGAATAAAAAGTTGATCACTCTTAGATTTATTTACATCTTTAATGAAGCTACAAAGCAGGCGACAAATGCATTCCTTGGAACACTCCAGTTATCTGTGGATAGGTCCATCCTGTGTTATGATCAATAACCAATAATGCCATATTCTCTTATCAGTCCCGTAAAACTGAGTATAGTTTTCTGCTGTAGTTTTAAATTAATATGTAAATTTTCATTTAGATGCTGGTTCTTTCCCTTCCCCTTTTTTTGTTGCTGTAAGGTCAAACATAGTGCAAATTCCTGCATTAGGAAAAAAGTACTTATACATTCCCCTGACAAAATAGGATTTTCGAGTTTGGACAGTTTAGTTTTTTGGCTTGTCAAATTTTTGGAGGTTGCCCCCCCCCTTTTTTTTTTTTTTTAAAAAAAACCTTGCTACGGGCGTGCTTGTATATAACCTTCAAGATTGAAAAACGGTTCACGAAATATCTTGGTCTTAACGGTCGAACGGTAATTATTGTTTCTTCTGCTGATATTTCCAAGACAGAGAGGATACTCAAGCATTTTCTTAAGAATTAAGCATATTTCGAGAAAGGACGAAATCACACTTAACCAGAGTACACGTCACCAGACAGACCCAGGTGTTTCACAGAGATCCGGTATCATATAGTAAACCTTCCCCTATACTTAGGTATCCCCCGAAGTTCTACTACACGAGTTATAGTAAACCTTTCCCCATACTTAAGCATCCCCAATCCCCTAAGCAGAGTTGTCGTTCGTTCCTCTCTCATACACCTCTGCAATGCATGAGCTCCCCGGCTCGCGTCAAGATTTTTGACGTAAAGTAAAAAACATAACATATCAAGGATTATTTGAAATCAAACTAATCGTTTTAGACCTAATTAGTAAATATATATCCTTAAGGAATATCATTAGCTCAGACATTTAATTAAAATGAATTAAAAGAAACGCACTATTTCTAGTGCTTATCACTGTGATATACGCGAGCCAACGACAGAGGTGAATGTATGAGCCGATGGTAGAGAGTGAAGTATCCTCCGAAAATCTACTACACGACTTATAGTAAACCTTTCTCCATGTATAATAAATGTTCACCCATGTGTTAAATTAAGACAATGAATGTACTTATTTCCCATTTATGAATAATCATCCGAATAAAGGGGAACATTTACTATGTAGCAAAATATCCGGAAGATGATTTTCTATGCATGGTAGAAAGTTTGCTATGTAGTGAACTTTCCCCGGGGGAGAATTTACTATTTAGCAACATATCCTTGAAGAAGGTTTGCGGGAAGTTTGATATAAGACACCGGTCTTAAATCTTATATTAATTGGTTTTCAACATTCAAATTAAAAATGTAAAATTGTAAACTAACAGGGTTTAGTTGATAAGTTGTAGTGCTATATGCTTTTGGTTTCTCATTTATTTTGCTTATCTATTCATTGTTGTCGTGGTGTGAAGAGACCAAAGAGTTCATGTCCTCCACGGATTATAAAAGTTGAATACATATCAATGCAGCATTTCTTCAACCACGAAATCAAATCCCCTTGAACCAATATTTTCCCCCCCAAACCACGAAAATTTGACCCTTTGGAAATACGTGTTTTGTAAAGTAACCTCCAAAGAAAATGAGCATGACTTGAATTCCCATGACCCATTGACGATTTGATCGTGTTCAGAATTCTTCCCCTGCCCCCTCTCTGGAGACTTCCCTCCCAAATTCTGGATTCTCCGATCCAAATCCCATCCCGTTTTTTTGGATTCCTCCCTCCCCCGTGTCTGGATTTTCCCTTCCCCCGTTTCTGAATTCTCCCATCCCTCAGTTCTGGATACTTCCTTTCCCCTGTTTACTTCCCTCCACAAGTATGGATTCCCCCTTCCCTCGGTTCTTGATATTTCCCTTCTGGATTCTCCCCTTTCCCGTTTCTGAATACCTCCTTCCACTGAGTCTGTATTCTCCTCCAACGTACATGTATATTTTGTTGCAAAAATCGTTGAAATTCAATTGAAAATATGTCAGTGGTTGTGGAAGATAGTAAAATTAACAAAAAAACATTTTCCGCCAATTTGGTAACTACAGGTATTCCACACTTGTAAAAAGTGTCTTTTATTAATGTACATTTCCCAAAAACTAATTCTTTTCAGTTTCAGAACAATTTAAAGGGGGCTAACTTTAAGAATACTTGCACAAGGATTGGTGACTAGACCATGCAGATCTAGGCTCAGGGAGGAAAAAGTAGTATCGACGAGGGTTGATCCAAAAGTTCGTGGAATTTCTTTCTAAAATTGTATTGTGACGTGAATAAAGCAAACAAAAGATATATCTATAAAATAAAGTCATTATGCAATAATACTGGAAAATTTCACCACATTCCAACTACCATTTAGGCCACATGAGCTTTCTTAAAATGGACAACTGTAAAATCCGTGGGAGACAGTTAGGTATGTCACGTCATGTTCAGGCATCTCATCCGCACGTTCAAGTCGACTTACAATTCTGCGGAACAGTGCATTCCTTTCTCCATTTCTGCCTTCGAGAAAAGCCTGGATACCCATCTCGCACCCAATTTCTTCATATTACGATCATTTCTCAAAATGTGCTATGTCGTTCTATATGATGTTCCGATTTCAATAGCAATGTCAAACAGTACGTCGGCTGTCCACGTCCATTAAAGCTCTTAATTTGTCTACGAGGAGAGAACGACCTTTCAATAGGCGGCCAGACCTTTCATCCTCCACGGAAGTTCTATTTTCCTTAAATTTTTTACGCCACCTGAAAACCGGTTCCTTACTGCACCTTAGTCCCGCCTGTATCATTAGCATATGCGTCTGAGTCGAGTATTCCCGAGATTTTCGCAAAACTTATTAACTGACCGAATTTCGACGTTGTCTAACGATGTTATTGATGAACAACAAATCATCAATCGAAAAACTAAATATCCAGTAAAATTGATAAAACTTTCACACAAAGGTTTAGAAGAGTTGAAGCAATCGTAATTATAATGACATCATTTTCATTTCATATTCACTTAGCGCGGTTTTTTTTTCACAATGAGTATTAAGAATTGAAATGATGATCAACAAATAAATGTCTCCCCCGCATTTTCAAACATCCATTTCTATGGCAACTGCCAAAGTGTTACTATCATGAATTTTTAAATTATTCTTTTATCAATAAAATTCAACAACTGTATATATTTTCACGTGTAATTTTCAATCACTTCCATTAATAAATAAATAAATAAAAATTATAAGGAAATTCCACGAACTTTTCAACCCTCGTATTTAAACCAATTAGAGCTCATTTACATTAACTAATCGGAATTCATTTATTTTAACCAATCAGAGTCCAATTTGTGTCAGATAACTTAATAACTTGTATGAAAAAATTGCACACTACAGCATTTATTAATAAAATATTTCATGACACTACTGTAACTAAAAAGCACTGAGAATCTAACAAAACCCTGAGGAAGAACTGAGTTGTACTGAGAAAACCCTGAGTGGTACTGAGCCTGGTACTGAGTAAACTGAGGTAGTCCTGAGTAGCACTGAGGTTTTCACTGTGGACACTGAGGACATACTGAGAGGCACTGAGGTTTACTCTGTTGGTACTGAGGGGGTACTGAGGGATACTGAGGTGGCTCTGAGGGCACTGAGCTGATACTGAGTAGCCCTGAGGTTTAATACTGTGGCTACTGAGGTAATCCTGAGACACTCTGAGGTCTTAGGTTTTTTTTATAAGACTGTGTTGTAGTATTATTTCAATTTAGATTTAAGTAGACTATTGAAAATAATAATTTCCTTAAATAAAAACATCAATTATTAACAATCAAGTGATCTAACCATGTCTAGGTTTTGTATTTCTATGCAGAAATAAGTAGAGCTTATCAAAAATAGAGGAATTGTATTACATGTGATTTGAATATCTATTCTTCAGAAGAGCCAGTAGTATCTGAATATTTAAAGTGAAAAAATGGAATGAATCCTCTAAAATATTAATGGTTTCATTTCCGACATTTTAAAGTTAATTTCTCCGACTTTAATTATAAAGTACCTTCCTGGCAATAAAAGCAGAATAAAAGACTTTATAGACTAAATCATCAATATCCAATATAATTTTGACATATACATGTTATTCGGTTGACATTGAGTTAAGCTGGGGAAAACCGCGTGTTTATTTAACTCAAGCAAAACCTTTAATTAGGCTGCATTTATATACCGTGTATTGTAATATTTTTATTCGGAAAACATGGTTTAAAATAAGTGTAAAATTTTTTTTTTAAAGGTAATATTTACTTTTTGTTAAAGTTTATTCCCACATAAATTTCTGGAAAGGTACAAATTGTCAGAAATGAAAATAACAATTGCCGTAAAAGCAGTGTAAAATCCCGGAAATAAAATGCAGCGAACAAATATTCAAGAAAATGTAGAGGATTATTATCATGAAATTTTAAATAAAATCTGAAATTGTGAAAAGGGATTCAATGTCAAGAAATAAAGAAGAAAGCAGCTACCAAAAAACTAATGCACTTTTGTGCACACTTAAAAAATAATATTTTAACATGGCTTCTATTTTGAGTGGCAAGTACGTGTTACAACATATCTAAAGTGCTGGGTATGTGAATGGTAATAACATGGCATCTACATATCACAATTATAGCATGAAAATTGTTTAACACCATCCAATATCATGTTTCAGTTAAGTTTTAATTTAAAAAATCTTTTCCAGTAAGATTAATATATAGTAAAAGGCCTCGGAGGGGGGATGTAAGTTATCTAATTACAACAAATCTGATTTACTTGATAATTTGCATTCGAAGTTTGCGTAAAATTTAAATGTTTCTTCCGCATAAAATTATACAAATGATTTAAAAATACTTCTATTAAAATTCCTTTTTATAGTGCCCCCCCCCCCCCCCCAGTTCACTGTACAATACCGGTAGTCATTTTATTATGTTTTATGTGATATAATAAACAGCATATAGAACTTACAGGTAAATGTATGCGCATTACTTCTTACGGTCAATTACTAGTAATTCATTTGTTACTCTGTAGAGATGTCACAGAATTTGAATATTTTCCTTCTATCACTCTGTACAAAGTAAAAATTGAAAGTGATACGGAAATCAAATATGACAGTGTGGTTTCTAGATACCTGTTAATAAGGCCAGTTACAGTGTAGATAATAGGGAACTGTCAAAAATAAAACAATACATTTATGCTTTACATTCATGTACATGATTTTCTTTACTTATTTCATCGGCATGAATTAGAACATGTCAAGGTCACATGCATACCTGGCTTTAACATGTTTAACACGTGGTTGTCCGCAAGCATGGAATTAGGTGCTTGTTTACTTACTAACTGAAATATACAGATGTACAGGGACATTTTTATTTTAAATTACCACTTATTATTATTTTATTTTCGAGAACCATTTTATCTAAATAAATAAATATTATTTTAAAAAGCAGCAATATTTGCTTGTCAATAACCTGACCATAAAAAATTACTTTTACGGTGACATGCTTATTTCCTTTCCAGTCTTTTAGTGAAAAGTGTCGTGAATCCCAGGTGGTTATACATGTAGGACTGCATGAAACTACTATGTAATTTGTATTTTCTAATTGTTTTGTCATTCTTATACTACATGGTTTTCTATTTCCATTAAACTGTCCATATACTGATATCTAATACTAGTTCAAGAATAAGTACTACTATCTGTGAGAGTAACCACTTAGAAAAAAAGTTGATGTGCCATTAACTGTCGCCTGTTAACATTCTAAACAAAACCATTGCTGAAAATAAAGTTATTTTGATGCTCCTTCCCGATGTCTGAAATTTACGGAGACATCCGACCGTATAGAACAGCGAATCACACGACCTTTCCTGAATGGAGAGAAAATAAATTTACTAAAATTTTGCCGTATTTTTTAAGTACATCGTACATGTAAACGATGTTGAATAAAAATTCATAAATACGACACATTAATTCCAAACACTTAATTATACTGTATACTTGATTTAACATGAAATTTTAAGCAATACAAGCCTCGTGTTCTTTTTTTTCTTCTTCTTTTTTTCTTTATGGTGACATGTTTATTATTATGACTATTGCAATAACAGGATATTTAGAAAGCTCTGTTATGAAAACGGAAACATTGCGGCTGTCATATTAACAAAAGTGTAAAGTATATTGTATAGAAATTATTGCAGATCAGATCAGAAAACATTGAATTTTACATATTATCTGACAAAGAAAACTGGTACTTATTTCTTGCTTTATGGAAATCAAAGTTAAACATTAAATATTCTCCATTTTCATCAAAATGAATTTTCAGATATACATGTATTTAGTTTTTCTTTCTTTCTGATTATTTCAGTTGATTTCTTTATTCTGAAAGGGGACCCTGAGAGGTTGGATAATGTGTATCGCCTACTGAAAACTTCTAATCAATCAAGCACACTGTATTTTAGATATTTGTTTATAACTGATCGGATTAGTAGAGATAAAACTAAAACTAAACCAGTTGTTCAAAAAAAAAAAAAAAAAAAAAAAAAAAAAAAAAAAGAAGAAGAAGAAGAAGAATTTAGATTTTATCTTGAAACTCCCAACTTGGATTATCAAGAAAAAAGAAAATATTAATGCATCGCAAATTTAATTTAGATTTTTTGTGTTTTAAATGATTTTCTGTAATGTGTGAGGGAAAATTTAAAAAGAGGCGGTTGTTCTGAGTCTACCTGTCACGTCAACATTGCGTAACTGACTGCTTGTGATATCTGGCAAGTGCTCTTCTGTATATATACAACAGTGACACCTATTGTCTTATTTTCTCGCTACCGCATTGTGTAATTCACAGCGCTTCCGTTTGTGTAGTACTTCACAGCAGCGCTGCCGTTTGTCAGCGTCTGTGTAGAACTTCAATGCGTTTCCGATTGTGTACAATATCCATATTCATAGTATTTGAATACGCTGCTGTGTTAAATAAAAATCATCTTTTAAAGGAACACTGTTAATTGTACACAATTATACACTAAACAATTGTTTCCGATAAAGCTATATTTTTGATAACGTTCATAGTATATGGCTTGAGTTCTTTTAATCCAAAGGTATTAGTTATTTTTCAAAATGAAAGGATACAAGATTCTAAAGCTTGGAACGTCTACTGAATCATTCGTGACTATTATATGTACTGTACAGTATTATAACAGATGGGCAGTAAGACCTAATTACAGTTGAAAAAATACTGTAGGATAATTAGAACCAGTCAAAATAAAACAAAACATGGATTTTAAACAGAGTTATAATTTATTTTCATTTGCTGTATTTAATGTCTTATTTTTGCGTTATCACCAAGAAACATGTATACGCAGCTATGACAATGATAAGTTCCTGGTAAATCAAGCGAGGGTTATATAATTTAAGTATACTTGCCATCAGTCTGATTAACAGATCAATTGTTTTCCAAACATCGAAGATTGCATGATTTGATATTATATAACTACATGTTATTACAATTTTAGCGCCATGTGTTTTACATATAGATCCCAAACTTTAAACTTTGAATATCTTAATTCCTTTAACGATTCTAACTACTTTCTTCTACTTTCATTTGCGTGTGTGCTGAAACAATCGGCAAACTTTTTCTTACAAAATATCACCTGAGCATAAAACAAAACCTACCGGTATTATTTACTGCTGTCGGTGTTCATTTTAATTAATAACAAGCACATATAACAAAACTTTCAGTTATCCCCCATGTTCATTTTCAAAATAATTTTCATAATTCGCGATAGGTAAAAAAAACTTTTTTCAAATGTTTTCATGCATGTTGTAAAATTTTGAATTAACCGAGTGACAGTAAATACAAAATTTACAAAGTGACAGCTACTTTTACTTATCGACCCGGTAAATTTACAACATGACAATGCAATGAGATATGGGATATGATTTTGAAATTCGAAATATTTCTTTTTAAGATGTCGCACCAACAGCTTAAATATTGATAATAGTAATAGCATTAAAAATATGCAATGAATTATGAAAATCAGTCAAAATACATCTATTTCATATAATTTTTATATACAGTAAAATTTATTTAATAAGTTGTTAAGTTAAGTTGTGACACATCACCGCTTTATTTCTCTATATATATCTGCTTTAATTAATTAAAGATCATCTAAAAAGTTTTTGCTTGAATTATTTATTTCTTCATTGAATAATATTTTATCTATTTATTATTTATTTTTATGATATTGATCATCAGAAACAAACAACTTTCAAGTAAAAGATGTTTGATAATCGTTGTAACTTTTAACTGACATTATGTTTTACAAGGAAAGGTTGCAACATGTTCATCAAAATTTTTATGTGTACCGTGCAATAGAATATGTTTGAAACATTACCATTATCCTGACATTAAGGACTCCTGTATTTCCACAGAAGAATCGTAACTCACTCTAAACATTCAGGTGTGGATCGAGAATTATTGGATAATACAAACTATTTATCATGATGTTTAATATTGGTTAAATAAATTTAAAAAAAGAAGAAGAAATTTCACAAATAATTAACTAATTGGTTGATATCAAAGACAAATAAATCTGATATCATATTTCAAAAAATATATGCATAGAACACTTAATTAAATATCCCTTTAAAATTCCAAATGCAAATTATTTATTTAATTCAATGAATGAGAAGCAAAAACAATTCCAGTTTAATTGTTGACATTAGGTTTCAAAATACTTGTACCTACACATTTTGATTTGAGGAGAGTTTAAAATAAAGAAATTTGACCATTATATTACAATAAAACTCAAAAGAAAATAGTAATTTTTGAAACAAATAGCCTCAGTGTCACTCGGGATTACCTCAATAGCCACAGTTTTAAACCTCAGGGCTACTCAGTATCAGCTCAGTATCCCTCAGTACCCCCTCAGTACCAAAAGAGTAAACCTCAGTGCCTCTCAGTATGTCCTCAGTGTCCACAGTGAAAACCTCAGTGCTACTCAGGACTACCTCAGTTTACTAAGTACCAGGCTCAGTACCACTCAGGGTTTTCTCAGTACAACTCAGTACTTCCTCGGGGTTTTGTTAGATTCTCAGTGCTTTTTAGTTACAGTAGTGTGACCGGAATATCTTCTGTTTCGGAAAACTTTGAATAAGTTGGGTTATTAAAGTGTGTATATACTATAAAAACTTAGCTTTGGCAAGTAATGTCAAGGAAGGGAAATACTGCCTCGCGTGTAAGCTAGCTTATCTACTGACGCAGTATAGAATCCCCCTCCCAATTTCATATTAACTACAGCATGAATAGCCCTTGGATGGGGGACCGCTTCATGTTAACGTATAGCGCTGTATATTATCCTCATTCACTCGTGATCTTCGACTGAATTTTAACCAGTATAGGTATAGGTTTCAACGTATATATAATGAGCCGTCAAAGAAAACCACTTCTCAGAAATGTAACTTTTTACTTCTGGACGTTGTGACCAATAATTCCAAAAGTCGGTTAATTAAATTCAGTTTAGTTATTCATAATTACTAAGAGTAAACCTCCTGATAGTGTGACATATTACAACTGGGCAATTATTTAAGCAAAGGTAGGTACGATGCAATCAGTGTTTTTCAAAATTGGAGGGGGAACAGCTAGATAATTACCGACAAAAAAAAAAAAAAAAAAAAAAAAAAAAAAAAAAAAAATGTGTTTGTGAAACACTGATGCCCCTGTATGGCAACCTATAGTGAAGGTTAAACTTTCTCAAATGCAAATCAAATACGATGGTACCCAAAGAAAGGTCTTGTACCGAGGAATATACCAATGAAATATGAAAGCCCTAGCAGCAACCATTGAAAAGATATGGAAAAGGTTAAAGTTTTTCAAAAGTAGGTCAAACTCAAATGACACGGTCAAAGGGTCAAAATTGTTGGTATCCAAAGGAAGGTCTTGTCACAAGGATTGCATATATGAGTACGAAAGCCCTAAAAGCAACTGTTCAAAAGAAATGGCCAAGGTTAAAGTTTTTTTTTTCAAAATTAGGTCAAACTCCAAGGTCAAGGTCAAAGGGTCAAAGTTGTTGGTATCCAAAGGAAGGTCTTGTCACAAGGATTACACATGTGAAGTATGAAAACCCTAGCACTAACCGTTCAAAAGTTATAGCCATTGTTAATGTTTTTCAAAAGTAGGTCAAATTCCAAGGTCAAGGTCAAAAGTTGTTGATATCCAAAGGAATGTCTTGTCACAAGGATTATACATCTGAAGAATGAAAGCCCTAGCACTAACCGTTCAAAAGTTATGGTCAAGGTTAAAGTTGGGAAAAATTTTGTAAAACTGGGTTAAACTCCAAGGTCAAAAGGTCAAGTATGATGGTACCCAAAGAAAGACCTTGTCACAAGGAATATACATGTGAAATATAAAAGTTATAGGTTCAACCAATCAAAAGTTATGAGCAATGTTAAAGTTTTTGCGGACAGACAGACGGACAGGGCAAAAAACTATATACCCCCGAATCTTCGATACGGGGGCATAAAAAGGTCCTGATTAACTCAGAGATGCACGAAAAAAGGAAAACTTCCAAACTCGATATAAGTTTTTTGGGGAGAGGGGGTGGAGGTGGGGGGAGTTAGAACCCATACTACGTGTCTGATAAGAAATTAACGGCTGCACAAAGTTTGGAGCCTCTCAAGTTCATGCTAGGACGTGTCTTACAATGTTTTCACTTTAGGAAAAATCTTAAGTTAGGACAGATTCGATGGCCTCACGTACAGTTGGACTAAAATTTCTCTTAAGATATGTCTTAGTCCTAAGATGGCTTCGATAGCATGCCCCGCTGGTGTGGAAAGTGTTTAGATTAGAAAAAAATCTAACTGCACAAAACCTTATCATAAAACTTCTTCAAATCCTCTATCATGTGTTGTTAAGTGACCAATGTTTCTTAACAGACACTTCTTACCGTAAAAGGATCATATATTTGTTGTCTGGGACATTCCTTGGGTACGTCATTTTCTTTTGAATAACTTCCTCTAAAATCTAATAAAGCAGAAAATGAAAATTGTTCATTTAGATAATGAGGACTCGCACATTCTGTCATTAGGTCTTCAGTCCAATTCCTGACATTACAAATGGCACAATATATGTTTTTATAAGTATAGTGGGTTAAAACAGATGAAGGGCAAAACGTATACGGACTGACGTAATCCATGTCACACCCTCTTTCTATTTCAAAGTTATATTCCTTCCATTCCCAAGTCATATTGCATCTTTTTCTGACTTCCCGGAATATCGAACATTTTCTAACTCTATCGTCAAGATACGACGGTGGTACAAAATCTAAACTACAGGAGGATTGATTGGTTGACATCTTTGTTTGTAATTGTTCCCAAGAATTAATTTGAAATATTTCAAGTGCTTCATAACAGATAAGCCTTGGTACCCATGCCAGAAGGTGAGATGGACGTTCTCCATTACATATAGCACAGTCCAAATTTTTGAAGGATTCATTTGTGCTCAAAGAAATCACAGGTTGGGCTTTCCGATAATCACGATAAAACTGAGATCTTCGGCATCTTTCGACAATTTCATAGTTGGTAAAATGATCTGGACATGAAGAAATTAAGAAGTAGCCTTGTCTTTGTTGCTCCATGAGCGAACTTACTTTAACTACTGTTCTTCTACATTCTAGTGAAATATTATCATAGCGTGAGGGCCTGGAATTTCTGTGACCCTTATATCTTATGAAGCTTGGGGTGTTGTTTTGACTCTGCAAGTAATTTCTCCAGGGACAACAATTCTTCATTCGGAGACATTCGTCATTGCAGCTACAGTGAAAACAGCTGCGGACTTTCAGTTGAAATGCGTAATCCCTCCTAAATTGATCTCCAAAGCACATGTCCTGCTCAGGACACAGGAGCAGATTTGAGGAGACGTATAGCTTCACAGTTTCGTTTTGTATCCAGTTGGTCATGTTTTCCACCAATGCCTTGTCCTCTACTGAAAGTTTTGTGTTCCGCATCAAAGATAAATGGCTTGCTTTTACCAATGGGATAAATATATGCAATAATGTTTTCAGAAAAGAATTCTGAAATAAAAATGAAATATATATTAGATCAGAATCCTACATCTGCATGTGCACAATGCAAAGGGATATTGTTATTGTCATATAAGAAATGCATCTACTGAATGAAAAATAAGCCCCCCCCCCCCCCCACACACACACACACACACTTGCTAATAATTTGAAGATTTTTTTTACAAGTTCACCGAATCGCTGGGTTCAAAATAAAAACATATAACTAAATAAGGGTTTATTTCATGTCAAGAATATACAGGTAATATAATCGACGGTTCAAAATTATCGACTTCATATAAAACTTATGTCATAAATTCAACACCTCAATGTCCTTTGAAAAATTGATTTCTTATCTTGATGCAACATTAAGAAGGATCCATGGAGTATAAAATAAAACAAAATGAATTGATACATGAAGCTTTGTTTCCCAATTGCAAGAGAAATAGGATGATCATCAACAATATAATTAGTATCCATAACAAATAGTAGATCATTTACTTGCTTGTACTTACCACTATTTGTCACTATCACCATGCAGACTAAACATAACAATAAAACTTGAGCACTTTTCATTGCTATTAGTATATCAAAGCTTTTCAGGTCTTAAAATCGAATGTTGGGCTTCCCATTTGGGAAAAAATTAGCTGGGTTTGGGAGGGGGCAAATTTTCTTTGCAGATCGATTGATATGTTTTCAAGCAAATCTATATGGAGTGATGAACAAATCTGTAAATAATGACACCATTTAAGACAAAAAGTTGTCTGGTTTTTTTTATTGTTTTTTTTTTAATTTTTTATATGCTGCCTCCTTATTGAAACAAGAGGCCCATGGGTCACAATACTCACCTGAGTCAATATGACCTTGTTGCTCTTCATCAGCAGATTTTTTCTCCTATATTCATATGTAAAACTTTAATCACCTGTTCTAGCCACACTTTACCCTTAGGTGTCTTGTTTTGGACAAACTTGATTCTAAACTAGCTAAGGATTCTTCCATATTCATATGACTAATCATGGCTTTGCTGTTCTTAAGAAGAAGATTTTTAAAGACGTGTGTCATCCTACCCTGGGGGACATGATTTGAATAAACTTGAATCTTACATTACCTGAGGATGCTTCTGTATCAATATGTAATTGATGTAATGGATTTGCTATTCTTAAGAAAAAGATTATTAAAGATTTTTTTCATATACATGTATATTGAATTATTCCTATGTAAAACTTTGATCTATCATTTTGGTCCCACCCTAGCCCTGGGGATTTGAGCAAACCTAAATCTACACTACCTGAGGATGCTTCCATACAAATATGACTTATCATGACTTTGCTGTTCTTGAGAAGAAGAATTTTAAAGATTTTTCCTATGAATTCCTATGTAAAACTTTGCCTATATTGGCCCCACCATTCTCCAAGGGGGTCATGATTTGAACAAACTTGAATCTTACACTACCTGAAGATACTTCTTTATCAATATGACTGGTAATGGCTTTGTTATTCTTGATTTGTTTGTATGTTTGATTGTATGTTGTTTAATGTCTCATTTGAGAATTATTCACTCATGTAAAGACGTCACTTGATGCCGGTGAAGGGCTTCAAAGTTAGACCTTTACTCGGCATTCATGGCCATTGTGCAGTGAGGGTTCTTTATCATGCCATTGCCTACCGTGACAGGGGACCTTAGTTTTTAAGGTCTCATCCGAAAGACCCATGACTTTCACTTCTAGTGCTGAGCGCTTGGTGAAGGAACAGTCACTTCCTTTATTACATGTACTTCTTAAAGACCCAATTTATTTACCGTAAGGTTACCTGAGGAGAGGGAGTGGTCGAAGTTGTACCTGGAGAGCCCCAATACTCAAGATGTCAAAAATCCCTGTGCACATTGTAGTACACAGGAAGTCTGTCTTTGGTAATCAGGATCAATATTACGCGTTTTTGTCCAATTTTGAGAGAAACTATTGTAAATAATTTTTATATTTTAATATAAAATTGGTTAACTTAACGTTTTCATCGATATCTTTTGAAGGAGAAAAAAAATAAAGAAATATCTTCTTTCTTTCTTTCTTTTTTTTTAAAGTGAAATAAAAATAAACTCACCAGTGAAAAGTACAAAGGAATCATATCAATAATTTTTTATCGTCAGTAATAGAAATCATTCAATAGGTGCAAATATTGAAATAAAGATATTTCATTTATCGTGTGGACAATCCGACATGTACCATAGCCAAAATATTATTTATTTTTCTGGCCAACAATCGTGCCCAAAATATTCGCCACTGCAATTTCTGAGGTCCGTGTTTTTATGCCCTATTCACAGATTTGTATTGTTTGTAGACTTTTTTTTTAAAGATCGATCACTGATCATTATCTTCATCCTTTTCAATTACGAATATATACGTTAGAGGAAATTCGAACAATGATTGTGACATTTCTTCCACCGAATAGTGTAGATTGATTTGTATTTTATAATCTGTTTGCATTGAGTAACATTTTTTGCTAAAAATAGAACGACACTTACAAATTGCAATTTTAAACAAAACCTCGAATATCGCTATTGTTTTTCTTCGGAAAGTTCTACAGTTGAGTTTTCTTGGACGTCATATCGCTTACAAGTACCAAACAACAATGAAGATAGAAAAAATAAATCATAAAGTCAATGTTTAATTATCTACTCTCAATTACTTTTTGGAATATAATTACCAAACAATATTATAGCGATTTGAATTTTTTTTACCAGAGTGTATACATACAAAGGGAAAGCGACTATTCATGCGGTACATGAAAGCTTTTACGCGTGGCCAGGTATAATCATTTCCAAAACATGCAAACTCAGATTATCAGGTAGCACAGGTAGCTGGCCTGTCAATCAAATCAGTTGTATTTTAATGATTGACAGGCGGTATATTTTGGATCTCGAATACTCGGTAAATTTTGAGGGCGTTAACGTAAAACTGGGTGTTTAAGTTTAACCCGAACCCTGGCCTCCCGGTCACGAAGCCAGCACCCTACCACTAGACTACGGTGACAAGTTTTGATATCCTTGAGGAAAAAGATTTTTAAAAAGTGCTTCATATATATATATATATATATATATATATATATATATATATATATATATATATATATATATATATATATATTCATGTGTAAAGTTTTGATCCCCATTTTGGCCACATCCTAGCCCTGGGGGTCTTGATTTGGACAAATTTAAATCTTACACTACCTGAGGATGCTTCCATATCAATATGACTAGTAATGACTTTTATATTCTTTAAAAAAATAGATTTTTAAAGATTTTTTCCACCATACTTGTATTCCTATGTAAAACTTTGATCCCCCATTTTGGTCCCAACCTATCCCTGGGGGTCATGATTTGAAGAAATTTGAATCTACACTACCTGAGGATGCTTCCATATCACTATGATTAAATGGGCTTTGTTGTTCTTGAGAAAAAGATTTTTACAGATTTTTTTCTATATATATTCTTTATAAAACTTTGATCCCCCCCCCCATTGTGGCCCCACCCTACCCCCATGGGTCATGATTTGAACAAATTTAAATCTACACCACATGAGGAAGCGTTTATATCATTTTGACTAATAATGTCTTTGTTGTTTGATTTTTAAATATTTTTCCTATATATTCCTATGTAAAACTTTGACCCCCATTTTGGCACCATCCTACCCCCAGGGGTCATGATTTGAAAAACTTGAATCTACACATCTGAGGATACCCTCATATCAATATGATTTATCATGGCTTTATAGTTCTTGAGAAGAAGATTTTTAAAGATTTTCCTTGTATATTCCTATGTAAAACTTTGATCCCTAATTGTGGCCCCACTCTACGCCAGGGGGTCATGAATTGAATAAACTTGAATCTACACTACCAAATTTTCAAAAATTCTTAATTATCTCCTTGAAAGAGGGCTTGGTCCTTCACTTGAACAACTTGAATCTCCTTCACCCTAGGATGCTTTTTGGCAAGTTTGGTTGAAAATGGCCCAGTGGTTCTTGAGAAGTTGAAAATGTGAAAAGTTTACAGACGGACGCCAAACAAAATGTGATCAGAAAAGCTCACTTGGGCTTTAAGCTCTGGTGAGCTTATAAGTTACACCCCTCCTCCCTTATTGAGAAAGTTTTAATGGCCAAAAAAAATGCTCATTTCAAAAAAAAAAAAATTAACTTTGGTGATTGCTTTTGAATTAGATATGATAGAGTGTTCATATTTGCCAAGTGCATTAACTGTATGTTTCCAGTTGTGCTATGATATTTGACCCAGTGACCTTGACCTTCAGTTTGACCTAATTTTCAAACATTTTATCAGTATTGTTTTTGAAGGAGCGAAGATAGGGCATTCATATTTGACACATGCATTACTTCTGACAAGCATTTCCAAATGTACTATGATTTTTAACCACGTGACCTTGATCTTTAAGTTTGACCTAATTTTCAAAAATTAAACATTGCTGATAACTTTTGATTGAGAGAAGATATGGATTTGCATTTGACACGTGCATTACCTGTTTCAAGACCTTTCCGATTGTGTAATCTGATTAAATATTAATTAAAATACTCAGGAGCAGAGAAGATTTTCAAAGAATCAGTGCATTTTCAATATATAGTCCAGAGAACACCGCCCTACCTCCAGAACCCCTAATCCAGAGAACATTAAAAGTTTTGGAAGAGGCATATATGCTCATCATAACAATGCATTTAGTGTTGTTGTTTTTTTTTTTTTGCTTAATAACCAGGACCAGAGAAGGAGATTTCAAAGAAAAGATGCATTGTCACTCTATAATCAATAGAGCCCCTCCCGAAACACCAAAACCCCTGACACTGGTGCCACAAATTTCACAATTTTTGAAAAGGAGCCCTTGCTCATCATAACCATTCATTTAGTTTATCTGCTAAATATACAGGAGCATAACAGAAAAATTTCAGAGAAATAATGTATTTTCACTATATATTCAACACAGTCCACCCTAACACTGGAACCCATGACCGAGGGGTCATGACAATCAAATTATGTAAAGGCACACTTGTTTATTATAACAATGCACTAAGTTGAAGATTTTTAAAGAAATATTTCATTTTCACTACATAGACAACTGATCCCCACCCTAACACCAGAACCTCTGACCCTTGGTCCATTATTTTCAGTTTTGCAAGAGGTACCCCTTGCCCATCATAACAATGCATTTAGTTTGTTTGCTAAAACCTAAGAGCAGAGAGGAAGATTTTTAAAGAAATACTGTATTTCAACTACTTGATCAATAGAGACCCACCTTAACAGCAGAACCCCCTAACCCAGATGCCAAGAAATTCGCAAATTCGGAACAGGCACCCTTGCTCATCATAACCATGCAATAATTATGTTTGCTAAATATCTAAGAGCAGATCAGAAGATTTAAAAAAAACAATGCATTTTCAATATATATATTCAACAGAGTACCGCACTAACATCAAAACCCTTGTCCAGAGGCCATGAATTTCACAATTTTGGAGGAAACACCATTGTTCATCATATTCATGCATTCAGTTTTTCTCTTAAATATCCAGGAGTAGAGAAGATTTTCAAAGAATTATTATGCGTGTTCAATATAAAATCCATAAAACCCCATCCTTACACCAGAACCCATGACCCATGAAATTCACAATTATGGAGGAGGGACCCATGCTCTTCATAACAATGCATTTAGTTTGTTTGCTTAATACACAGGAGCAAAGATGAATATTTTCAAAGATATGAATTTTCATTCTATAATCAATAGAGCCCCCCCCCCCCCACCACCAGAACCTTGACCCTGGTGCCACAAAACTCACAGTTTTTGAAAAAGCATCATTGCTCATCATAACCATGCACTTAGTTTATCGGTAAATTCGCAGGAGATAAAAGAAGATTTTCAAAGAAATAATGCATTTCTACTATATAATTAACTGACCCCCCCCCCCAATCAAACCCCTGAACATGGGGCCAAAAATTTCACAATTTTAAGATAATTCCTTCAAAAATCAATGAGCGGAACGAAATGATCTCTAACTCATCAAGGTAAAGTCACACACCAAAACTCAGTTCTCTGCAAGCGTTTAGAAAAAATTGCGGAAAACTCTGAAAAATTGAAAAGGTTGTAATTCCGTCAAAAATCATTGAAGCGGAACGAAATGCAAATCTGTAACTCATCAAGATTCACCCATGTACCAAAACTCAGCTGAATATCTGCAAGCGTTTTGAAAAAAAGTGCGGAAAACCAAGTGGGACAGACTGACAGACAGAGGGACAGCTAGACAGATGGACAAATAGACAGACAGACGGACGGACAGACTCAGAGGAAACCTATAGTCCCCTCCGGTTTCTCTCCGGTTTTTTTAATTTTTAAAGGGAACCAGATTACACTTGCCGGTAGGGGACTAGTATTGCTAATGCAATACTCTCAGAATGCTTGTTACAATTATGCCAACAGTTTGACTGCTTGATGTCCAGGAGTAAAAACTATTATTTCTGAAGATTGCCTTAATTTTGATGGTTTTAGTCCTACCCCAGGGGCAGGGATCATGAATTCACAATTTTTGTTCCCCTTCACCCAAAATTCTAAGTACCAAAATTGATTCCGTGGTTCTAGAGAAGAAGCTGAACATGTTCAAATGTTAGCATACGACACATTGATGCACGAAAACAGGTACAATATGTCACCTGAGTATATCCGGTGATCTAAAAAATCAGTTCCCAGAACTTTAACATTTTACGCTGTAGCCAAATCATCTTAAAGAATACGATTGGTGGAGATGTGCAATTAGATTTTTCATTTTCATCCAGGAGGTAGATTTTGGTATGCCGAATTTAATTAACAGGTATTCAAAATTTTTTATTTGTTTGCAAAAATCTTTTCCGAAACTCCTTTTTAAATACAATGTAGATCTTATCCTTCAATGAATTCTTATATTTCAGACTAGTAATTAATTTATTTCAAGAAATGAAATACTAATAAATATGAGTCCCCTGGGCCACATGCTTACATGTACCTGAGTATTTTATGTTCAGTTTTACACATGCAAATTTATGTCAATCATAGAAATAACTAACTTCTTTACTAGTTATCCAGATACGAAACAATTACGTGCG
Organism: Saccostrea echinata; assembly: GCF_033153115.1. Lineage (NCBI taxonomy): Eukaryota > Metazoa > Mollusca > Bivalvia > Ostreida > Ostreidae > Saccostrea > Saccostrea echinata. The sequence continues at coordinate 29,827,037 of NW_026889779.1, read as the reverse complement.
GATATTACTGTCTAATAAAAGCGTCTTTTTCGGGTTGTTTATTTTTTTTTATTTATCTATTTTTTTGCATTAACGTCTTTTTGTGATCAGCTTCGGCCGATCACAGTTGATTCCATATGAGGCATCCGGCAAATGTTATTTGCGCACACTTGACGCCCTGTACTACTTTGTTCACTACATGTATGTACTGACAGCTTCATGTAAATCTTTTAAAACATTTTATGAACTAAGGAGCATTATTTCAATGCATTTACCTGAGGTGCAAACATGTATAATTATAGTTAAATGAAGAATAAAGTTAAGTTTTTCTTTATACGCGTAAGAATTCCATACAGAAGTACACTTCCATTAAAGCATATGAGCTGCATTTTTGAGAATTTTATTTTACTGATAAATTGTGTTATTATGATTAATTTGTATGTACATATGTAATTTAAACCTTTTTGATCAATTAGACAGTAATAAAGTATCAAATCGTTCCAGAATAAAGGAATATACATGTATATAGTAGGGATGGCAATCGAATACATAATTGCCAATCGGTTAACCGCAAGACGTTCCGACCGATTAATCGGTTAATCGTATCTAAAATTCTCGACATATTTCATCCTTGTAAGCTCTAGATTCAAATAAACAAAGCTTTAAAGATGTTACATGTAGAAATATTCTGTTTATATTTGATCAGTACACTATTTATATTTTATTTCAATTTTAATAGGAAAAACAAAAAATACGTCATAGGTGGCTTTAAAATACTCATGAAACATGCTTGAAGTCTCAGATTCATTAAAATAAGAAGAGATGTCTTGTAAGCTCATTCTGCATTGTCTTAATACTCAAAATTAACTATTAAGTCTGAACTAATTTACAATGTTTGTTTTATAATATAATTATATTGGTAATTTCATAGGAAAGAAGAGGTAAAAACACATTTAAATCAGTTCACGATACTCAACGATCATTTATTAAAATCATTAAAGAAACACAGGACAGACTGGGTAATGACATGTGTTTATACAGCAATTAACATCTCGAAAACTGACCAATTATCCCTGTGATGTCAATCCGGAGAGGCTTAATTATTAATTATCTCCCAATCAGCTTAAATAGACAGGTGAAAAAACTAAAGTCTCAGATATATTGTGGTTTTTTAATTGAATTTTTTGGAAACTGTGTTCAAATTGACACAAATTTTATTTCTTTCCGACTAACCGATTACAGATTTCCTAACCGATTACCATCGTTCCGACCGAGTAACCGGTTAACCGATTAGAAATTGCCATCCCTAGTATATAGTATTGTATAAGAAATCATTATTGTACAGGACGACAATAATGTAATTTTGCTTCAATCAAAGCTTATAAATAGTTCTTCCATCGCAAATATGAACAACAGAAATTTATAAACATTCTTTTTTCTGTCATTGAAATAGTTAATTACAATTTTGCAACAAAAATTTCTGTCATCAAAGTTGCAGCTCATATTGCTTTAAGATAATCTCGTTCAACCAGACGCTATGCAGCTTCCGTAAACTCCGACGAGCTGAGATTTACGGAGACAGCCGAGCGTCTGTTTGAACGAGACTATCATTAATAGTGAAGTTTATTCGTTCATTGGTGTTTTGGAAAGCAACAAAAATATTCTCTAATTATAGAATGTATCGATTTATTTTTCACATGTTTCATTATTCGTTTGGTGTTTAGCGGGGAAACATTTTAGCTCACCTGAGCCGAAGGCTCTTGTGAGCTTTTCTTGTCGTTATTGTTATCGTTAATTTTTCACATTTTCATCTTCTTCTCCAGATCTAATGGGTTAATTTTAACCAAACTTGCCACAAAGTATCCTTGAGTGAAGGGAATTCAAGTTTGTTCAAATGAAGGGTCATGCCCACTTCCAAGGAGACATATTTAAGAATAAGTGAGAAATTGATGGCATCTTTAAAAATATTCCTCTCAAAACTAATGGGCCAGAGAAGTTGAAACTTATGTGAAACCTTCATTACATTTATAGATTCAAGTTCTTCAAATCATGGCCCCCGGGGGTAGAGTGGGGTCACAACAGTTATACATAGGAATTTTTAAACGTCTTTTGGCTATTTTATACAATGACTATATTGGCATAGTATGGAAGAACAAAGGAGACAAAGTAAACATACGCAAATAGATTTTATTTATCAGATACTGCCCCGTAAAATTGGTAACATAATACCATCTGTTTTAAAAACTGAAATGTCCATTTTCAATGATATTGAAAGTTTTCATCGCAATTGCATACTAATAAATGAAAGTCCAAACGCTATTCTGGACTTGTCTTTCCTGTTTTTTTAACACTTTGATTGTGTCGCCTTCCTCTGCTATCCCATTAAATACCTCCCAGTTTTATCAATTAGAATAGTAAACATGAAAAGATTTACAGATAAACACCAGACAAATTTTAAAATGATAACCACATATGAGCCCTTTCGGTATGGAGATCATAACAACTTACCATTTTCATGCTTGCCGAAAAGCAGTTTTACTGTCATGTGTCCAAGCAGTCAAAAGCTACGAAGTCCAGATTTGGTCTATAGTATTCAAACCAGGAATCTCTTTTATATCATATCAAAACTTTGATAACTTATCGAATATCATGCATATTACGGTTTATCTGGTGTTAATTATTCGCCCTAAAGGATTTTTTTAGACACCTTGAATTCTATATAGGTTGAGTAAAATCTCACCTAGTCCGAAAGAAATCATTAGTTCAATACAATGCGGAACACTCTCATCATGAACAATGTCACTTGTAGATAAAATGGTTCAATATTCACAGGTGTATCAAAGGTATATCCAATCCCTAGCCATATACCGAATCTCAGATATCGAATAATATTTTCTTTCCTAAATATTAGAATCTTTCTTATTGTGACTAGTTTGACAATAATGTAAAATTCATTTTCTTTTTTCCCAATTTCTGACAATTTTCCTGTGATATCGTGTGTCTTTAGCGTCATGAAATATAGCCCCTGTGGATTTTATTTGTGTTTTATTTTGAAAGCCAAAGAAGAGAATAACTTAATACTGTCTACTTTATTGTTGTTTCTCATATGGTATACTGACTCATTTTCTTGATTATCATATGCTATTGATTGAAGAATTATCCTGGACAAGCCATAAACGAAAATGACATGCATGTACTTCACACAATTCTTATTCCTGCATGCTTGGTTTATTGCAATCTTGATCCATGGTCATATCTCATGAGTGGAAGTCATTGTGAGCGTTGAAAATGTCCTGTTCCTCTAAATTCATGAACAAGTAGATGAGGATTACCTGGTCAGATCTGGAGGTTAGAACCCTCGCTGATTTCTTTCCTCCTGAGGCCACCTTAAAGCTGTACGTCCATCATCTACTAACTTGCTGAGATGGGGCCCAACAGAATCAACAGACTGCAAGCTTTTTGAAGAAAGAACAACACTTGCCCACATCCCGATGCAAGATGGCAGTTCAGCAGGGAAGATACAGGTGGAGACGTGGTTCGACGAGTCTTGACAGGCACTTTAAAGAAAGAGAGAAAGAACAGCAGACGGGGCATTTTAAAGCCGGTACCAATAGAGATTCAGTTTGTTCGTGCAAGGGAAACATTCCATCCAACGGCAGTAAGGAATAACATCCCGTTAGATCGATCAGCATGGCAGATGCAGATTGATTTAGGGCGGAAACTCTGATGTGGTCCAGACAGCACATCGACCGGACCTAATTTTGTGGCCGGCAGACAAGAGGATCATCGTCCTCGAGCTAACAGTGGAATGGGAAGGAGATTACCAGCTAGCCCATGAGAGGAAGACTGCCAAGAATTTGGAAAGAACAATATGAGCAGAGAGGGTGGAAGACATGGCTAGAAGTTGGATTTCAGAGATTCCTTACCCACACTCTGTGAAGTTACACTGTATGGAGAATGGCTAGAGCCTTTAGTATCAGTACATGCCAAAAATAGGAAAAGAGTTGTCAAAAACTTATGTAAGGAAGGGTAGAAGGCCTCATGCTGGATTTGGCACCTAAGAAACACAAAGAAGTGGAAGCTGTATGACACGCAGTGAGAAGATCGCCGCTGTGAACCCACCAACTGTAGGATGTCATATTTTTAAGGGTCGATACATCCAGTTACAGTTAGATACCATCTTATGATGTCAATGGCTGGCTTACTACCCAGCAGTAGCCAGATAGCAGTGAAACGGAGTCCAAATTAGGGGCCTCATACCAGAAATCAAAGGCAGACAGTCTGACTAGTATTAATCATCATTTGTTAGATATCAAAGAGCTTTCTTTTATTTTTATTTTTACAAATACCGAGGTTTCCCCTCCTTCGCTTTCCAATTTGTATATTATATGGCTTTATTGATGTGTCATTGAATCAAGATCTTAAAGCAGTTAATTTCACGGACGTTACAAATAAAAGACTGGATTCATTAGGTCTTTCCACCTTTCTGTGGAAAGACCTCTTGAAATGCTTATGTTTATTAGGTCTTTCCACCTTTCTGTGGAAAGACCTCTTGAAATGCTTCTGTTTATTATTATTATTATTATTATTTTTCCGCTACCGCCTTTTGAACCGAAAGACTTATCAAAAAGTTTTATAGTTCATGATACTCGACATCAAAAGTTATTTCGAAAAACTACCCAACGAGTATGACCTATGACCCCTTTCAGAGTTCTTGCCCCTTGTACGAAAAACCTTGTTATCGCTACTCCTTCGAAACCGTAAACCGTAGAGGTACGAAACCTTCATCAATGTCTTCGACTTATTGAGGGGACTCTTCAATCCTTTCATTGCGAAAGTATTCGTCCACCCCTTTTATGAGTTATTGCCCCTGAAAGGTTTTGATGTTTACAAATAATTAAAAATTTTCAAAACGATAAGTCGTAGAGACATGGGACCAACTGCATAAGATTCATTGACCTTTGACCTTAAAATATATGCAAAGGTCAAAGGTCAAGGTCATTGAAAATATGAGAAATTAGGCTCTTTTTATATCTTTTTTGTCTTTCAATATATATTAAATATCTTTGCATCATTAATATGTCCTCTTAAAACTATTTCAAAGATTTCATACTAGTCCCCGGAAATTTACCCCTTTAAAAGTTATTGCCCCTTTTACTGAAAAACTTGTCATCGCTACTCCTCCGAAACCGTAAACTGTGGAGACACAAAACCTTCACTAATGTCTTCAGGGTCTTTAGACACAACTTCAATCTATTTAGTGCGAAAGTATCCGATGACCCCTTATATGAGTTATTGCCCTTTAACGTCTTTGCACTTACTATTAAATCTTATAACTTTGAAAGTAAAAGTCGTAGAAGTATGGGGTCAAGTGCAATGTGACCCTTGACCTTTGACCTTGAATATTTTTTAAGGTCAAAGGTCAAGGTCATTTCAAATTTTTTCATTTTTTCTATCTTTCAAGCCATTTATGGATTCTTTTTGTATAAAAATTTACTTTAGAGAGTAAAATATAAAAATTAAAGAAATTTAAAGAAGGTGGAAAGACCTCTAATTGTTCGAGAACAATTAGTCTCCTAGTTATTATTATTATTATTATTATTATTCTTTTTCTTCCCGGACTTTTGAAACCGCAAGACTTATCAAAAAACTTTATAGTTCATGATACTGGATATTAAAAGTTATTCCGAAAAACGACCCAACGTGTTTGACCTATGACCTCTTACAAAGTTATTGCCCCTTTCGCAAGAATAGCTTGTTATCGCTACTCCTTCGAAACCGTAAATCGTAGAGATACAGAACCTTCACCAATGTCTTTGACTAATTGAGAGGACTTTTCAATCTATTCATTGCGAAATGATTTGTCGACCCCTTCAATGAGTTATTGCCCCTGAAAGTTTATGAAGTTTACAAATAATGAAAAATTTTCAAAACGATAAGTCGTACAAACATGGAACCAACTGCATTATATTCTTTGACCTCAGATCTTGAAATTTTTTTCAAGGTCAAAGGTCAAGGTCATTCAAAATTTGATAAATTAAGCTCTTTTTATATCTCTTTTGTCTTTCATTATATACTAAATTTCTTTGCATCTTTAATATGTCCTCTTAAAACTATTTCAAAGATTTCATACTTGTCCCCTAAGATTTACCCTTTTAAAAGTTATTGCCCCTTTCACTGAAAACCTTGTTATCGCTACTCCTCCGAAACCGTAAACCACAGAGACACGAAACCTTCACTAATGTTCTTAGGGCCTTTCGACACAACTTCAGTCTTTTCAGTGCGAAAGGATCCGATGACCCCTTATATGAGTTATCGCCCTTTAACATCTTTGCTCTTACTATTAAACCTTATAACTTTAAAACCAAAAGTCGTAAAAACATGGGGTCAAGTGCAATGTGACCCTTGACTTATGAACTAATATAATTGTTCAAGGTCAAAGGTCAAGGTCATTCAATTTTTTTTTAATTTCATTTTTTCCATATCTCAAGCCATTTCTGGTTTCTTTTGTATAAAAATAAACAGTAGAGAGTTAAATATAAAGAATATATGAAATTTGAATAAGGTGGAAAGACCTCTAATTGTTCGAGAACAATTAGTCTACTAGTTATAACTGATATTCTTGACATAGAATCAAGATCTTAAAGCGATTAATTTTACGGACATTACAAATAAAAGACTGGATTCATTATAACTGATATTCTTGACATAGAATCAAGATCTTAAAGCGGTTAATTTTACGGACATTATAAATAAAAGACTGGATTCATTATAACTGATATTCTTGACATAGAATCAAGATCTTAAAGCGGTTAATTTTCACGGACGTTACAAATAAAAGACTGGATTCATTATAACTGATATTCTTGACATAGAATCAACATATTAAAGCAGTTAATTACGGACATTACAAATAAAAGACTGGATTCATTATAACTGATATTCTTGACATAGAATCAACATATTAAAGCAGTTAATTACGGACATTACAATCAAGATCTTAAAGCGGTTAATTTTCACGGACGTTACAAATAAAAGACTGGATTCATTATAACTGATATTCTTGACATAGAATCAACATATTAAAGCAGTTAATTACGGACATTACAAATAAAAGACTGGATTCATTATAACTGATATTCTTGACATAGAATCAAGATCTTAAAGCGGTTAATTTTCACGGACGTTACAAATAAAAGACTGGATTCATTATAACTGATATTCTTGACATAGAATCAACATATTAAAGCAGTTAATTACGGACATTACAAATAAAAGACTGGATTCATTATAACTGATATTCTTGACATAGAATCAAGATCTTAAAGCGGTTAATTTCACGGACATTACAAATAAAAGACTGGATTCATTATAACTGATATTCTTGACATAGAATCAACATATTAAAGCAGTTAATTTCACGGACATTACAAATAAAAGGTTGAATTCATATTGATCATTGTTTATTACATTATTACCTGAAGATTTGTAATATGATGAAAACATTGCATTATCTATAATTGATATTTACCTTTAAGATCCCCTTTCTAAGGAGGCAATTCTTCAAAATCATATGTCAGTTTTAAATTTTTTTATATTCTCAACAACCAGATTGAATTTGAATTACCATGCCTATACTGGGCTCTTAAACTTAATAAAAATCCTTACAAACAAAGTCTAGTAAATGTTTTACGAATCTCTTGCTTTACTCCTCACAAAAATATTAACAGCAGTGAATGAGAAACTTTGGGAGTACCATACAATATATTCGAGAAGTGGTGTTGATCAGATGTGGATACTTAAAAACTCCAGGGAACTTTTAGAAAATTTGAAATCATAGATTTTTTTCAAAGTCAATAACATCAAAACTCACGACTTTTCAACACTTATTCAATCATTCCGCACTACAAATTAAAGACCAGACCTTTTGACATTATAGACAACTGCTTCTTTAGTAAAATTGGAAATTGGATTGTAAATTTGCATACATTGTCAATGGTCAACTGCAGACTTATTTAATTAAAAACACATTCTGATGCTATACATAAGTATCCGAGGTTTATATAAAAAAGATGTTTGAGTTACTGATTAACATTATATATGAAGTTTTTGGAGACCAGGTCTTCCAATTATATATATGACAAAATGCTTAAGTTAATATAATAGATTTCTGAATCAGATATTTGTTTTTGTAGATTTTCTACGGTCGAACGCCTTTCGTGTGTACTTCAGCAGTCGCCTTTTGTCGAGACTAATTAGAATCAATATGTAACAATAGCTTGTACAGCTGTCGATTTCTTTATTCACAATAACAGAAAACAAAATTAAGTCTTAAAAGTTCATAAGCATTTACCATTTTCTTATTAATAGAAGGCATGTTCACTAGCACATCGATTGCTTTATTAACAACATGCAACAGAATATTTTATCTTCGCTTGAAGATACATGTACATGTAGTAACCATGTTTGTTAGAATAAGAAAATGTAAGATGATCTTTTTGTGTCTTATTGGAATAGTATCCTTTTTGTGCACAATCTTCGGAGTTTTCCATGGTTTCCAGATATTAAAGCCAAATAATCCCGGCAAAGGTCAATCACTTAGGTCCCATCCTAATGTTACCATGATCAAAATTCTGTTCTTTAACCCGCCATCCTGGTTCAGTGGATTTGATTTCAGTAACTGTGTTTACAAAGATTGTGTAATGTCTACAAACAAAACGGACTTTTGTGACAACGATGCAGTTATATTCAACCATGCTAGTCTTCCGTCGTATCCACCTCTCAAAAGGCATCGACAAAAATGGATATTTACTTGTTCTGAGAGTGCCCACTATGGAGTCAAAACTTGCACTACCCCACAATGGCGTTATAAATTCGACTGGATCATGTCATACAGACGAGATTCCGACTTTTTCTTTGGATATGGAGACATTGTTCCTAAAAAGGAGATGAAAAGGAAAAATTACGAAAAAATTTATGAACAGAAAAAGAAACTGGTCGCCTGGATAGTCAGCCACTGTTTTACACAGAGTAAGAGAGAAGAATATGTGGAAGAGATGTCAAAAATAGCGAAAGTCGATGTGTTTGGGAGCTGTGGGAGCTATAAGTGTGAAAAATTCAAAGGAAATGAAAATGACTCATGTCATGACCTTGTAGCCAGAGATTACAAATTCATTCTGGCCTTTGAAAACTCGCTGTGTAGAGACTATACAAGCGAGAAATTTTACTACGCGTATGAATACGATAAACCAATCATTCCCGTCGTTTTAGGATCCTTTACCTTAGGAAACTACTCACAAGGAGCTGTATACATTGATGTACATAAGTTCCGCACTCCGCTACATCTTACAAGACGTCTGTTAGCCCTAGGAAACAATAGAGAATATTATATAGATCTTTTAAAAAAGAAGGATAGATTTACGTCTTTGACTTCAAACCAGACATTCACGAGTGCAATGTGTAAGATGTGCGAGAGTCTTACTCTAGGAAGACCGGGGCGTCTAGATCTGGATATCGCCGAGTGGTTCTTCAAGGAACAACTTTGTCATTCCCCTGATCAAATTGGCATCGCTTCCAAAACAGAAACAATCAACAGAAAAATGGCCCAGAAGTACTTAAATAGAGTGTGAAGCGAATCCGCTTACTTTACGGAGTAACATTATTACTTCAGGGTCAAAGAATGAAAGTCACTTATCCCACCAATCAAATCAATAGAAAATCTAGCGAAGCACATTCAAACAGTAGGTAGCCAATTCAAACAACATAAAATTAGAATTTGGGGTATTTCAAAAGAAGCATTTAATTCTACAGTGATATATGTCTCTTTCTGAAATCTGAGGATTTAAGATGAAGTCTACCAGATAAATATCTAGAAGTGCAAGAGTTGCCAAAAAGCATATTATTAGTTACTAAAGTCTGTATTGCTTAAAATTTTTTTTTCTAAAAGTTCAGAAAAATGAAAGACTGATATTCTTCTCCTTAATATACATGTATATAAATAGATATGTTGCACAGTTTGTTTTATCGATGTCCATAAGACAAAAGAGGGAAGGGAAACACCTTTGTTTTCAACTGATGTCGGATGAAAGAAAATAAAACAGAGATAATAAAACCTCTAACGCATTATGGAACAGGAACAAACACGAGAATCAAAACCCTTCATATTTACTTGTAATCGATTTATATTTATAGTAAATAACAGTTTATGGATTTTTGACATAATCCATATACAGATTTGTTGTAATCCATCTTGTGTTTGATCACACCAATTACAAATATGCATAAAATGATTAAATAGATTTAAAAAAAAATATATTTCGTTATTCACATACATTTTTCATTAATTTTCAATATCATACCGGTGTACAGACTGCTGTTTTGTTTAAATACCCTGTACTGGCCCGTAAAACAAAACTATAAAGGTCTAGTCTGCGATCTGGGATGATAATTTATCTATACCTTTAATCTCAAATTCTTTAATAACGGTAGCTTTACTTTGAGTTCTGGCGTTTGATGGTTTAATTAATTCGTCTTCTTGATTTAGACATGGTGTTTATGATCCATAATAAATAAACTATACTGACTTCGTCTCTCGTGATATGTTTCAGTTTCACACAGTTTCCTTGACAAACCAAAGGAAGTACTTCTCGGTGATTGTATGTATAGGAATCATTATGATCATCTTCCAGTGCTTCACCATTGAGAACGCTAAAATGAACAAAAAACAAAATCAACAAAATAAACCAACTGTGCATTCAATTCTGTATTTTAACCCTCCTTCGCATATATCACCAGAGACATGGAGTTTTTCTTCTTGTCGAATATCTAACTGCAGAGCTACAACCGACAGAAATCAACTTAAGTCCAGTAAAGCTGTGATTTTCTATCAATTCCTTATGCCGGATTCTCCACCACCGAAGACCTCAGGCCAGAAGTGGATCTTTGCGTCCAGCGAGAGTCCAGTAAATACACACAACACAAGTGCTCTTCCAGGATGGTACAAGACATTTGATTGGGTGATGACGTACAGATTAGATGGCGATTTTTATCATGGATATGGCGAACTCATGCGTCGTAAAGTTCCCTCGGGTAGGAATTACTCTGCTATATATTCGCTCAAAAAGTTTGATGTTTCTTGGATAGTTAGTCATTGTAAAACCCAAAGCAGACGAGAGGAGTATGTGAAAGAAATGGCAAAATACATTCAAGTAGATATTTTCGGTAAATGTGGAGATTTATTCTGTGGGCCAAAAACCGGAAATGAAAATGACTCTTGTCACCATCTGGTCTCCCACCATTATAAATTTTATCTGTCATTCGAAAATTCTCTTTGTAGAGATTATACCTCCGAAAAATTTTATTTCATTTATTTATACGACACACCAATAATTCCCGTAGTTCGTGGGGCTACTAATGGAAAATCTTATCTTCCTCAAGGCACATTCATCGACACAAATGACTTTGAATCTCCAAAACATTTAGCAGAATATTTAAAACGTATTGGAGGTAATGTTTCAGAGTATGTCGGTTTACTTAAAAGAAGGGATGACTTTATATCTAAAAGTTTGAATGACATTTTCCAATCTGCACTGTGTAACCTATGTGAGAGACTCCATTTTGACAATCTCACTTCGAGCCCATACGACATAAAACAATGGTTCTTTAAAGATCAGTGCAAAAGTCCAACTGATTTAAATTTTCTTAATTGAACCGGTATCAATTTTATATTGTTTATTTTATCTAAAGATACAATGGAGTTCTACAAGATTGAATGGTTACTGCTGCATTATTTCGCATATTGTTCTAGAATTGTATTTTAAACAGTCTGGCTCCTTGAAATTCAGTCATTACTTTACACAACTAACGCTTTGGATAATACCATGTGTTGAAATTTCCTGCATAAATCAGAATGCTTATTCCTTCCAGTCGTTGTATAAAAAAATACCTGTTTTTCTGTAGCATTGTTCTTTTCCTTATTCTTGTACACCAATTTTGCCTTCCTTACCTGGTCCAGGAGCATATATTCCCCGTCTCAAAAAGGTTAAAAAAAGGAATCGACTGGGAACACACATATATAAAGAGGAATATCAGCTTCAATATCCTTTACTACAATCCGCCAAAGGACTGGAAAAAAGGTCCAGACATCGTGAATTTCCGTGATTGTCCGTATAAAGACTGTTCCGTTACTACGGACAAGTCACAGCTCAAGAACTGTAAAGCTGTGATTTTTCAGCATCGCCCACTGCCTGAAAAACCACCGTTAAAATTTCCCAGACAAATTTGGATATTTACTTCGTCTGAGAGTCCTTATCATACAGACAGGACTGTGTTACTGCCCGCCTGGGATGGTGCTTTTGATTGGTCGTTATCCTATAGGAGAGATTCAGATGCTTATTTTGGATATGGACAAATCATTCCTCGGATTTCCCCCTTGGTAAGAGACTATGACTTGGTGTTCTCTCAAAAGGTGGGTGATGTGGCTTGGATTGTAAGTAACTGCAGAACACGAAGCAAAAGAGAAAAATACGTAGAAGAACTACAGAAATATGTGAATGTAGATGTGTTTGGAAAATGTGGTGCCAAATGTGAGCCGTATCAACTCTTAGGAAACGATTCCTGTCACAGAACGATCTCACGAGACTACAAATTTTATCTTTCGTTCGAGAACTCGTTGTGTATTGATTACACATCAGAGAAACTGTATCATATCTATCTGTTGGACTTTCCAATTATTCCTGTTGTTAGAGGAACCATGACAGGCAAACAGTACATTCCAGTAAAGACGTATATAGATACACTGGACTTCAAAACACCGAGAGACTTAGCAGAAACCCTAAAGAAGATTGGAAATAATAAAACACAATATATAAACATGCTGAGAGCTAAAGATATGGAACGCCTCAGCTGCCTTATGTGGAGAACATTCATTATATGCTGATACTTCATCATTATATGCTGATACTTTAACAATATATGCTAATACTTCATCATTATATGCTGATACTTTGACATTATATGCTGATACTTCATCATTATATGCTGATACTTCAACATTATATGCTGATACTTTAACATTATATGCTGATACTTCATCATTATATGCTGATACTTTGTCATTATATGCTGATACTTGAACATTATATATTGATACTTCAAAATTATATGCTGATACTTTGACATTGTATAATGATACTTCACTATATGGTGCGTTAAAAATAGGTTAAACATAGGGATCGTCATACCAAAATCGTCCAAAACGCATGTAACAGAACGTGTGTAAGAAATTACATCAAATCAGGTGGAATATTGCAGGCTGTGCCTTTTCTCGGCTAAACAGGTCGTTTTGGCCGCATTTTAAACGTTCAAGTGGATAAAGACATTTTGATTGTTGTTCACATTCATCATTTCACGGAAATTTAACATTGTGTCTAAAAATATATATGTGTAATGCGAAAATCTTTATAGGATGCTTCAAAATGCATTTGTATTAATTCTTTTAATAAAAGTTTAGCAGATCCTTGAACTTAATGTTATAAATAAAAGTATAAAGTTTGTCTATTTAAAAAAATTGGTAATTTTAAGCAGTCTAAAGGACAGTAGCAGATATATGTGTGAAAGAGGTCCCCCCCCCCCCCAAAAAAAAAAAGAAGAAAAAAAGAAAGAAAAATTTTAGAAAACTTTTATGTTCTTGATATTCAATAAAGAAAACTTGAATTTTGAGAAAACCTTTGCTATTATATATTCATTTTTACTATAAGTATTTTGAGTTTATGTTGTCATTAATACCCCCCCCCCCCCCCGAAATCTTGAAATCCTGTATACGCCTCTGGAATGTGTTTACTATAGCTTACAAGTTACATGATTATATGTATTATTGCGAAAAATAAATAAAGTAAATACATGTATTTTAATATGATTTCTTAGATGAATTTATACTGCATGAGGTATTAAATTGAAATTTAAGAATTTTTAGTGAAATACCGGCTATATTAGTTGTTTGGATGTTTAAAATATTTTTTTTTTGAGTTTATAACTTTATTATTTTTATTTTCTATTTTATTATTTTTTTTTTTTGGAGGGGGGGGGGGGTTGGGGGCGTTGGCAAGATTACAACTGCGTAAATATTCACTCAGTTCAAACTAACTTCATAAGCTCAGTCTCGGTGATTTTACAGTTTTCCAGAATGATCGCATGCATGGCATTGGATGTAAGATCAGCTTAAATAGTCCAATTAAAAATGCAATGGCGTCTAGATTCTGGAAAAGGTTTTGAGTCATTAGTAGCCTAAATTACTATGTAGATGTCATAACAATGAAATCCCTGAACAACAACCCCTTCCTACCGATTTGAAAAATACATATAAAAGTGCAGAGCTATCAAAAACTTAAGTGATGAAGCGTGGTTCTGAGGCCGGAACGACCATGCAATATATATATATATGTGGGGGGGGGGGGCTCTCATATTATGGAAATTATTAATCTGTCCCTGAAAATAAATCAGTATGTCCTCCACTGGTATGTCTTTGGCGTGATGGTAGCCCCACCCCTCTCCCCAAAGAAATGCAGTTTTCGAGTTTGGATAGACTTTTTCGTTCAGTGTATCTGAAAATAAATAATCTGTACCTGGTCATCTAGAAAATGAATAATCTATCATTTACGTAGTGACATGAAAATAAATAATCCGACTCGAAAAAAAATTGCACCCACAAACGAATCAGGTGTGTCCCCTATATTGTATTATTCAGCTTTGATGTCCTGTACCATCATTGATTTCAAAATAAGGCCAAGTTTTATTACCATGAAGAGTTCCTGAACTTCCAAAATATCTTAAAATTTTTGCGCAGTACACGCGCTTTTTGTAAAGCTATCTTTGTTTACTTCACTATTTATATGATAAATTATATTTACTCTCTATCCCTTTCCAAATACACCAGTATATTCAAAACTGCTTACACGTGCCCCTTCCCCCTTTCGTCCCATCAATTTGCCAATACATGTACATATATATACACCAATACATGTACATGTATATATACTAAAACTATGCAATTGAAAACAATTTTTTTTTGGATTTTTTCTCTTGTCAAAGAATTTTAGTATGACGATCCCGATATTTAACCTATTTTTCAAAGCACCATATTGAAAGGTATCAGAATATAATGTTGAAGTATCAGCATATAATGTTGAAGTATCAGCATATAATGTTGAAGTATCAGCACATAATGTTGAAGTATCAGTATATAATGACAAAGTATCATCATATAATGACAAAGTATCATCATATAATGTTGAAGTACCAGTATATAATGTTGAAGTATCAGCATATAATGTCAAAGTATCAGCATATAGTGTTGAAGTATCAGCATATAATGTTGAAGTATCAGTATATAATGACAAAGTATCATCATATAATGACAAAGTATCAGCATATAATGTTGAAGTATCAGGATATAATGTTAAAGTATCAGCATATAATGAATGTTCTCCACATAAGGCAGCTGCGGCGTTCCATATAAAGACAAGTATACATCAAAACACTCTTGGCAGACGTATGAAGAAGCTCTTTGTAAAATATGCAAAAAGTTACACTATAACGTGACAGTAAGCCAGCCTCTTAATGTGCTAAACTGGTTTTTCTTAAACACCTGTCGGGAACCCTTTGACATATATTTGTAATCCTGAAACATTTCTTCGTATTCAGTGAGTGTTTCTTTTAAAAATTATATGATTTATGTCTTGAAATTAATTAATTAATTTTTTTTCGAAAGTAGGTGAAACTCCAAGGTCAAAGGGTCAAAAGGGAAGGTTTTGTTGCAAGGAATATACTAGTACCTGTAAAATATGAAAGCCGGGCTGCCCTGGCACCAACCGTTCAAGTTATGGCCAAGGTTAATTTTTTTCAAAAGTAAGTCAAACTCAAAGGTTAAGGTCAGAAAGTCAAAATTGTTGGTACTGCAGGAAAGTAGGAAATTTCTTGTCTGATGCAAAGTATTGATGTGTTTACTTTCTTTTTATCTTTATGCATGCAACTTTTTTTCCATATGATACACATACATGTCCGTATATGACAGGAACAGTCCATATGTCTTATATGAATAGGGAATACAATTAATAAATTAATCGCACCAAATGTCTAAAAGGTGTGAAGTTTACTGTGATTTTAATTTTGAGGTGAAAAATAAGAGATCAGTGGAACCGATGAGCACCTAGTTTAAAATAATCTAATATGGTATTGTTTTGAGCAGTTGCATCTTCTGGGGTATTTCCGGCAAGCTCAGCTCGGAAAATATCTGAGGTCGTTTTTCCGAGTTTGCCGAAAAGATCCAGAAAGATTGATAAGAAAAGCTAGGTATTTATTACAATTTTAGAAATAACTGATCTCTACAGTCTTGGCATTATAAATTCTAAGTCACTGTTACACTTTGTACATTGATGTACAGGTTAGACAACAAAACACGAAACTTCAAATCATGTGCATTTTCAGATGATTAAACGAAATTGACATGGTGTAGTTTATCTACAGTTGTATTCCCAGAAGACCCCACCGTGAAGTCGAGCATGCGCATTCCAGAAAAAAAAAACTACCGTAGTTGCTAGCGCTTGAGAGCGCTAGCAATCACAAATTAATATATACCTTTTAAAAGAGAAATGAAAAATAGATTGAAACATAATAACAAGAACTTAGACTTAGTATTAAGCAAATTTTAAATAAAAAAATTCATTCATAACTTTAATGTATGTTATCAATTTGGAATTATTCCATCGAAGCAATGAAAAAATAAGGATTCCATACATTTCTCCATGTGCATATTCTAACAAAACCACAGAGATCGGCTGCTCCAGAGGCCGATAACAAACGACTAATTTAGTTCACTTTCCATTCTTCTGATGAGTCGGGGACAAGCTATATTTCAAAAGAGTCATAATGTTTTAATTGTCATCACCCCTCAAAATGTACGGTAACGAAACATTTTATATACAAAGGCAGGGACTCTGAAAGTCTGAAACTTTCGCACCAAAACATGTCTTGCCTTAATCAGTAAAGGAATCTGATACCATTTATGTATAGTTACTTGCATCTATAAAATATATTTCTATCTGTTACATTAAAGTTTTAGAATTCATAGAATTTAAATATCTACTTCATTAAACAATTTTTCAAAGAAAGGAAAAGAATTCTTTTTTCTTCCTTTTCTATTCATTTAATATGACACGAGTATACGAGCCCTGCATTCGAGAGAAACGTTTGTCAATTATAGTACGTACAATAAACATTGATTGCTTTAGTTAGGCAAGCTTTTTGAAAACCTTTTTATTGTAACACAATATGCATTACCGTTGTGCAATTCCTGTAACTCATCATTTCATAAAGTAAAACAGGAAATTCGAAGGTAAAAAATAGCAGAGATCGTATTAAATATAAAAACTTACATTTAAACTGAAAAAAAGATTTTAAAAAAATCAGTCTATATGAGGACTGAACCCTGGTTGCCCTCTTGAAAATCCAACACGCTAACCACTATACTCCAACATTTCAATATAAAAATTGAAATAATTATGTAGACTATAGATCAATGAATTAAAAAAATTAAATATATATTTAGAATTCTGATCAGACTCTCTGTTACCCTTCTAATATCATAGAAAAACAAAAACATTGAAAAAATGCCTTTGAAAATACATTATGTGAAATGCAGCAAAGAGGAGATAATTCTATCAGAGGAGGAAGTAATCAAGATCGATTTCAGAATACAAGAGGTACTACCAACTACAGCCGAGGTATCATAGCAAACACATCACTTTAACAGAGAATCATAACAGCCCACGGGATATGCAGACCAGCATCAAACTACAACAGAGCTTCAATAGATGAAGGATTTTCTTACAGAGGTAACAGAGGTTCCGACAGAGGTTGTCTTAACAGAGGAACCACAGGTACTTGTTTCGTATAGGGGCAATCTGATTAAAATCAGATCTTTGTTACGCTCCGAAATTCTGATGGTCGCTTTGTACGGGGCACCCCTACTTATTTTTACCACAAGGTACCTAACTCAATTTCAGGCACCCACGCTTCAAGCTCGTATTTTGTTCATATATCAATCATTAACCTACTTTAAAATCATATCGTTCGCTTCAAGAGACTTTTTTCTTGTCAAATAATTCCTTTCAGACGTCTCTGGTCGAGTCTCTTTATTGTAAATCACTCATTTATTCCTCGAAAATTACCTCGATACATATTAAAACACCACCTTTAAGTATGGAATCCGGATAGGGCCATGCAGATCACTATCGCATCATCAAGATTGGGTCGATAGTGCGATAATGCGATAGGTGCGTTGACGATGGCGCGATGGTACAATGACGATGAAACGATTTTTCACTATCACAATCGTGCAATCGCACCATCGTCATCGCATTGTCGCGCAATCGCTTCATCGTCATGGCACTATCGCACCGTCGCGTCATCGGGCCATCGCTTCATCACCATCGACTTTTTACTCGATGCTCGATGGAGAGATAGTGAACTACATGGTATGGAATCTATGGAATCCGGATAGGGCCATGCAGTTCACTATCGCATCATCGCACCATCGAGGTTTGAGTCGATAGTGCGATGACGCGATAATGCAATGACGATGAAGCGATGATGCGATAACGATGAAGCGATGGTGCGATAACGATGATGCGATGGCACGACAATGAGATGACGATGATGCGATGGTACGATGAAGCAATAGCGCGATGACGCGATGGCACGATAGCGATGATGCGATGGCGCGATAGTGATGACGCGATGCTATATCGTGTCATCGTTATTGCTTTATCGCACTATCGTCATCGTGTCATCGCACCATCGCTCTATCGACTGGTACTTTCTATAACCGGATAACATTCCCAGCAGTCATTGCACAACATGGCGTTTGTTGACGAAAAGATTCAAGAATATTTCTTTAACGGATACGATAATAAAGAAATCATATTCCTTCTTTGGAGTAATTATGGTGTGAAAATAATAAGGTAGGTATTATTAATTGTCATAAGTTATGATAATATAAGTACCTGTATAGGCTAATATTTTCTCTAAGAGTAATAAAGTTCCTATACATTAGATTTATAGTCTCATTCAAAGATTGTTTATATGCGTGTTCTACTTGTATGTATATATTTGTTATTTAAGAAATAGTGATTGAAGTTAAAATCTCCCATTTTAAGATATATTTTATGCATTATTTTTTAAAATAATTAAGCTGTAGACATTTGAAAAGACGCATGACCAGACTTAATTTGAGAAGAAGGAGATCATACAATGTGGATATGGCAATAAGGGCTATTCAGGTAATATTGCTTGTGTTTTATTTCATCTTTCTTTTTTGATAGATTGATCAAATCTAGAAAAATCGTCAGTAACATCTACATTTTGATGATAGCTCATTATTTTTAGTGAACTCATACAAATGTTAAAAATTTCATATGATTTACATATATTCTACTCCAAGGAAGAAATGATGTTCAGTGGACAGACTCTTGGGTGTCGTTCGATGAAACGAAGACTTCTTCAGAAACATGGCATCTTTATAGGAAGGTATATTATCTTATTATGATTAATAAACAGAATTAAGATTTCTTGTTCAAAGTATTAATTTTATTTCTTTAATTCAGCAGAATGCCAATTATACAGAATATTTGCTGACATTACTTTTATGAGCTTAAGGACATACACAACATAGTGTTGGAATTTTAATTTTCTTATTCCCTTGTTGATTTAATTAAGAGTTCAATAATTGAAAAACCTTTGTACAATTTAATGATGCCTGTAAATGCCGTTACCTCCTCTGAAGCAAATGTTGAGGAAATACCAGCTAAAACTATATTTTTGTTTTTTTTTCTTTGAGAAAATACAATGAGTTTTATCATTTGACATCTTTTGAAAACTCCTGGTAATGTATGCTGTTTTTTTTTTTGTCTTAAAACACCTGATGAGATTCTATAATTTCAAATTAGGAATATCCTGGAAAATAGTATGTAAGGTACATGTAAATGCAAGTTGCATATGACCTTAAGAGGCAATAATGCTTTTTCTTAGTCACAATTTGCGACTTCTATACTACTTGACATGTATTTCTAACTTATCTCTTTATTTTCCTTTTTTTTCAGAAGGTACATCTGAAATTAATCTAAACATGCTCTTGGCGTTTTGGACTAGAGCTGACACAATCCCTCCACTAGGATTTCACAAAAAGCTTGAACTTAAATTTGTGGAAGACCCTGCCTGTTTGCCAGTTGCACATACCTGCGATCTTTTATTGGAAATATCTAGGGGAGAAACCCCTGAGGAATTTCACAGAAAAATGTAGTTGGCATTAACTTTTTTTTTTTGGGGGGGGGGGGGGAATTCCATCTTGCTTAAGAAAATAACTTTATGTATTCAATGCTATATCTATGTTTTGAAAGTTTTATTCAATCAATTTTTAAACTCAATAATGTCAGTGATAGTCATATTAAGGAATAAGAGTATTTCTTAAGGGAAAGATAATACTAAAGGACATTGATAATCATATGATGAGGAGCATTTCTTCAGGGAAAGATAATACAAAAAGACATTGATTTTTGTATGGGAATATTAATTGATATTTGGTGTATTTGTGGTAGTAAGCATGCTTTTGAATTTTAAATTCTAGATTGTTGCATCTGTATGCCAAAAAAGTTTTTCTCAGAGCAGTTTGCTTTCCTTATATCCTCATTTTGCAATTTTCATTAATAGTTGTTCTAATGAATATGGCATGTATGGTGATCCAATAAACATAGTAATAATTTCTGTTTGTGACTTTTAATTCATACACTTAGATGATTAGTGTACAACATTTTTCATGAAAATTGAAAAAAGTCAAGTGAAACATCAGGTGATGATTTATTCTCTAATCTTAATTTGGATTTTACAACTTTTCAACCAAGTACTTCAAAGCCTCCATGGCCTTCTCAGTGGTGTTTGGAACAGTTCTCCCACCCTCCAAAAGCAAATGATCAAAGAATGCTGCATTGTCCTCACAACATCCTGTCGAGCTTGGACTAGGAAATAATCTTTGAAACTCTAGCACGTCATGAATATCCACTGGAAATTTATAATCTACTTCACCTGTACATAAAAAAATGAAGTCATAATGTGTTGATACTGTTTTAAATTTGAGCACTGAAAAACAACCAAGGTATCGAAGGAGAAAGGTAAACACAGAAAAAATATTCAAATTAAAGTTAGTGATTAAACAAATCTTTGCTAGGAAAAATACCAAAAATTTCAGGGTGGAAAAACATCATTTCTGGTTTTCCTGGGAGACTTCCATCATCATCATAGCGTCCTTGTCCTCTGATGTAATGGTTATTCCATTCTGTTTTTATTTGATCAAGTTCTTGTTGGATGATTTTCATAAAACAGAAGCGAAGGCATTCTCTAAATTGCATGCAGAAATATCATAATAGGTTATAAACGCATAAATTCTTAAAGTATAAATAAAGAATTTATTTCTCTTCTTACATGTGCTCGTTATTTGCTGATGAGAACATCCCTTGGTCTTCCATGTCTTTGAACAAGTGTATCCAGAAGGAGATGCCCATCTCTCTCAGTGTTCTCCACCAGCGTTCAATTCTCTTAAATCAAAATAAGTTTGTGAAAAACTGAAGGCTGATTTTTCAAAAGTAGGTCAAACTTCAAGGTTATTGAGTACAAATGTTGGTACTGTCACAAGGAATACACAACTTCTCTAGGATCAACCGTTCAAAGTTATGGCCAAGGTCAAAGTTTTACAAAAGTAGGTTAAACTCCAAAGTCAATTATTATAATGTTGGTACTCAAAGACAGATTTATTTTACAAGAAATACACTTGAGAAATATGAAATCTCTAACATCAACCATTCAGAAGTTGTGTCCAAAATTAAAGTTTTTTCACATGTAGGTCGAACCCTAAGGTCAAGGTCATTAGGTCAAAAAATGTTGGTGCATTAAAGTCTTTGCAGGTAAAAATACAGACAGACCCAAAGCTATGTGGATAAAGCCCCCGAATCTTTAATCATAGGGGCATAAAACAATCACATAAATATGTCATATATTAATTTCATAATGATACAGAAACAAGAATTTGTATATCAAATTATGTGCAGAGATATTTTAAATCATTAAACTGACTTCATTTTCAAATATTTGACAACAGGTTTCTTGAAAGGGGTATAGAGAGGGGTATGGGAGGGTTATCCTTCCCCTAGGTCAGAAAATTTATAATAAAAATGCATACAAGTCTGTTGCATTCTGGGGGTCATTTTTTTTTCAAATATGAAATAAACAAATAAATAGCAAAACTTTAAACAAAATATTGGTGTTTTCAGGGGTTGCAATTGCATCCTTGCCCCCCCCCCCTTGATGGATCTGTAGTATAACTAATAATATAAAAAGAACTGTGTCACCTTGAACTCTATTAAATGAAACTGATGCAAATAATGAAAGTATGAAGTTTGCAAAACTTATTATTTTCAAAATTATCTGTGGTATCAGATTACACAATGACGCCTATGAAAGATAATAATATGAAGAATTTTTTTTTGGTCTTTGAAAAGTAATAGTGAAAATAATCAGTTGATCTGTTTCCTTTTAAACATAAGATAACAATTTTCCCTCAGGAAAAATGTTCAGAAAAGTAGAGAGTTTGAAAAGAAACTTAAATGAGGATTACACATACAAATTTTTAAAGTATTCAATTACTTCAGTTATTTGATCTTATATTAAGTTGGGACTAACTGAATTGACTGTTATTGGAGTAGTAGACCATTCAGATTTGATCAAGTCCCCCCCCCCCCCCCAATTTTCAAATCAAAGGGCAAATTACTCTAACTTCTACTGCAGGAGTGTTATCTGGAATTGGAACTCAATCCTAGGTTGCAGATTTTAGAAGGTTATTAAACTCATCTGATTTGTTTATACAACATAAGTTACTGAATCATATTGTTATTTAAAAAAAACTTCATATTCATACCTGGTTAGACATTGATCTTCCTTTGATTACACTCTTTTCTCCACACTTGTCATCATTATCGTACCAACGGAAGGATTTTTGAATGTCCTCAATGTATATATTCTCAGTTCCAGCATCAAGTCTCACACACCTTGGAGCACCTATGTATTGGGAAACTCATACTACCATGAACTGAGACAAATATGGTTTCTTTGTTCAAGTAAATATATTTTACAAAATAATGCATTTTATGTGTATTTATTCTGTATCAATACAAAATAATGTATTTAGAATGTTACTTAGTAGAAAATTAACTTGTGAAAATTAAACTGCATTAACAGTTTCAGGAATATATTTATCAATGATTTGTAAAAATTATATAAATATACTCAACTATTTATTTCCTCCAGGTATTTCAAGAAATATGATGCTACAACAAAGAAGTTATTGTTTGTTCTTGCAACTTTAAGCCATAGTATTCGTCTTGAAAATCTGAAGAATAGGAATTTGATCATTTAGATTAATAGTTAATATTGTTTTCTGATATGTAGCTACAACAGTATATAACAATCATAAATTCTATAACTTCATAAATTCTTGTAATCTTACATGACTCAATGAACACTAAAAACTGATGCACCTTAACTTACCCACACATTGCACCATGTATAGCGAAGCCAAATGGCTTCAACTTGTACCCATCAACATGTGCAAGATAATTTGGTCCATTGTTTAGATTCATTCTTCTTGTCAAGCAGTGACTTGCTCTTAGGTCAACTCCATCAAGATCGATTATTCTCAATAAACACAACATTTTATCCCTGGAACAGTATATATATAATTAATCATCAACGATTTTAAATCTAACCATTACATTTTAACAAAAAAATGAATTCAATGAAATTATTCTAAATATCTTATTTATATAAAACTCATTATAAGCAATAGGCACATCGTTTGAATTCTGTTTATTAATCATAATAAGATAATATACCTTCCTATAAAGATGCCATGTTTCTGAAGAAGTCTTCGTTTCATCGAACGACACCCAAGAGTCTGTCCACTGAACATCATTTCTTCCTTGGAGTAGAATATATGTAAATCATATGAAATTTTTAACATTTGTATGAGTTCACTAAAAATAATGAGCTATCATCAAAATGTAGAGGTTACTGACGATTTTTCTAGATTTGATCAATCTATGGCACGCCGATTGCTTCAAAATTATTTTCTGCACGACCTTAAACAAAAATTACACGAGTAAGTAAAAACTTACACAAAGTGGGGAAAATATACACGAAGTTATTGAAATATACACAAACTATAGAAAAACTGCACAATCAATAAAATATTTACACGATATAGTGAGAAAATTACACAAACGTAAAATCGAAAACTGCACGAGTGAGAATACAACATCGACATAATACGCAACGCATCCTCATTGCGCACATTTCATTAATATTCATTAGAGAACAGGTCAATGTGGCTTGGATGCTTGAAACATATTATAAATACAAAAGGAGGAGTAAAGTGTTAGTAATCTTTTTATTTAAGATTCATTTAAAATTCCGTTAGACTCTCAAGAATATGTACATCGTATATTATACATGTAGATAAATTGACAGGCACACAATCTTAAACTTGTAGTATATGAAAAACATTCTACTAAGAATACATGTATAGATAACGTAAAAAAAAAGGGGGGGTGCATATTACAGTTGTGTTTAATTGTTGGATTTTTTTTAGTAGGTCATTCCTCTATATAGCAATTTCTTTTGAAAGTTAAAAACTATGACATATAGGCCTAAATTAAAATAAATAAAAACAACATGTGATATAATACAGGAGAGTTAACAACAAATCAAGCTCTTCTCCTCCACCACCCACTGAGTGTACTTTTGGTAATAATCAAGGATGTGCATGCATGACCTTTACATACAGAGATCCCTCCCTGCTGGTTCTGGAACGAAAGACACCTGTACGCTAATCGAAATATAGCTATTTCACACACCAATAATACCTTTTGATTAAAGATTACTGGCAATTCATACAAAGATTTTTAAGCAATGTTGCGATCATCTGGGTTGTGGAATTTGAACGAAAACTTTTTGGAAGTCAACAGTAAAGAAAATCGAGTAAATAATTGCGCAACTGAAATTTTAATATTGAAACGCATATCTCACTTTTTGATATATGTATGTAACAAAGTAGTACATGTAGTCTTACATGTAGTCTTAACTTTTGAGCAAAGTGTGGTGATTTCATAAAACTTCATAAACCATGAAACTGTAGAAAAATTATACTGTCGTTTTACTTATGTGAATTAAAGCTTAATTTTATGTTGTTTTTAATGTACCGGCGGTAGTCTATTTTGAATAGTTAAAATGCATATAAAGGAATGAAGAAAATTTAAAATTATAAAATACAGGTACGTAGTATCGTTTTTGATAGGGGGGGGGGCAGCCAGATTTTTTTTGACAACCTACCTGAAAAAAACCTTGACAAGCAACAAAAAGGTAAAGTGTCCAAACTCGAAAATCCTATTTCGTTGGGGGGGGGGGGGGGGGTCCACTTCCACTTTGTTTTCGAAACACATTATAATACCAAATTACTTTGATTTAAACTATCCTACAACAGGGGGGGGGGGGCAACCAGCTTTTCAGTGGACATTTACAATAGAGGTAGGTTATGTTTGGAAAAAAAGGGGGAGGCAGGCTCCTACTGATGCTACGTGCCTGAAATATTTTCTAAGAATTTAAGGGTACATATAATAGTCTATCGAAATCAGGATTGCAATTTAGCTGATTTGTAACCATATTGTAAGACCAAATTCAAGAAGATGTACAAGATGAACTTTAATTAAGGGACTTGGCTACATGCACATGCATATTTATTTTCAATGCAGATTTTGACAATAATAAATTTGCACATGGTAATAAAACAAAAATTTCTTGAAGTTTATATTCATCATATGTTTTCTTATATTTATTCGTAGTCATGGTCGAAGTAAAAACGAGACCTGGTTGATGCCATTGAAACACATGTACAATATTGCTACAAAGCAAACTTTTTAATTACTTGTACATATATACGTACAAAATTCATATTGCATAGATTAGGCTTTTTAACTCATAATCTGAATTTTCAAAAATGTTAGATATGCACATGAATAATCTTTTAAAAAGTGGAGCTTGTATCAAATATGTTCCTTGAATGTTATTGAAGATTATTTTCATTTTATAATTATACAGTCATGTTCTTTTTATAATGACTCTATCTTTGGGTAAAAAAGTGTTATTACAAAAAACAAGTGTTCGGATAATAATTAAAATTTTATGCATACAAATTCGAAATGTAAAGAAAATTTGTTATCTTGGAAAATCTTTGTCAAACCCCGAGCTCCATAAAGAACATGATTTATTTGTATTTTTCAAGAGCGATAAAACACGTTCTATGTTCTTTCTATTTATTATAATATCCATTCCCATTTTCTTATTTGTAACATTGTACGTAGATGTATTTAGTAATTCACTATTTGAAACTTTAATAAATACATAGATTCAGATGTTGCGACTCGATCAATCCACGAACCAGATCCGCCACTGATGTCATTAGTTTTACCGGTGCAAGGATCATTTGAGTAGAGTTTTGTTATTTCATTTGGACAAATTTCAAGTAATAAAACACAAAACCGCATGTATATAAAGCACATAGAGAATATATTTTTCCTTTATCTGGTCCTTTTTATTAAAAGTGAAAATATTTATCAAGTAATCGCCATTACGAATGAGGGTAACGCTTTCCCGTAGGTGTCTTGTTTTTTATTGAGCAATTTTTGACTGAAAATATGCGATATCATGGAAGGAATTCATAACAGTGTAGGCTACAGATATCCAACCAAAATTAATATCCTCATATTTTATAAGTAAAGATACATGTATAATTAGAAATATTTTTTTATGTTTGACTTTAAAACATACTATGTATATCTAAGGTCAGGTAATCCCCACTTTTTAATCTTTTTGAAAATAAAAAATATATCCAGCTAACTCCCAAATAAAAAAAAAAATCTGTTCAAATGAAATCATAATTAGTACAAATGAGAAGTACCGAAATAAATTCTACAATTTAATAATTATAATCAGCAATAATTCTGCCATCATTTTCATGAAGAATCCACTTTATTAATCGTTTTATTATGCATGTGTTATTTAACTTATTTTTATTTTATACAAGTAATTTCCGTTAAAGTTATATCTATAAGTTAGATAATTTTAAAAGGCCATAGAGCGTATATTTAAAAAAAAAAATAAATAATTCTATCATTTTTTTTTAAGCAAGATCTGTTTATCGTTAGGAATTTAGAGTTTGCTGTGTATTACTTTTAGTGCAGAGTCGAGTGCATTATATGCAATGGTACTTTTTCCCCCGCATTATAACACAGACATGCATTTTCTTTCTTGTCACAATTTATGTCCGACATCATATAATACCTCCATATTTTGGCTAGGATCTCGGTCAATATAAGAAAAATATAATATCTCCGAACAACTTTTTAATTCTTTTCACACAGTTCACAAGAAAACACTTCATTCGTTTGATTGGCATTAGCTAGAAATCGGATCGAGTTTTAGCAAAGAAATAAAGAAGCAAACAAACATGTATATCATCATCAACGCCATTTTCTCTCGATTACATCCAGCATTCAAGAAGAGATAAGAGTACAGAAAACCAAGAACACAATGAATATTCTATGTGCATAATAATGATATGCGCAGCTGTATGCGCAGTAAAATTGTTTGTGTAATTTTTAGTTTCCTCTGCTCGTGCAGTTTTTGATTTTACGTTTGTGCATTTTATACCCATTAATCGTGTAAAAAAATTCGGATTCGTGTATTTTTCGTTATGTTTGTGTTGAAATCTTTCAAACTATGTGCAATTTTTACCGATACGTGCATTTTTATTTTACTCGTGTATATTTTTCATCAAGCTCGTGTATAAAATCGTGATCGTTGTGCAGAAAATAATTTTGAAGCAATCGGCGTGCCATATCAATCTATCAAAAAAGAAAGATGAAATAAAACACAAGCAATATTACCTGAATAGCCCTTATTGCCATATCCACATTGTATGATCTCCTTCTTCTCAAATTAAGTCTGGTCATGCGTCTTTTCAAATGTCTACAGCTTAATTATTTTAAAAAATAATGCATAAAATATATCTTAAAATGGGAGATTTTAACTTCAATCACTATTTCACTATTTCTTAAATAACAAATATATACATACAAGTAGAACACGCATATAAACAATCTTTGAATGAGACTATAAATCTAATGTATAGGAACTTTATTACTCTTAGAGAAAATATTAGCCTATACAGGTACTTATATTATCATAACTTATGACAATTAATAACACCTACCTTATTATTTTCACACCATAATTACTCCAAAGAAGGAATATGATTTTTTTATTATCGTATCCGTTAAAGAAATATTCTTGAATCTTTTCGTCAACAAACGCCATGTTGTGCAATGACTGCTAGGAATGTTATCCGGTTATAGAAAGTACTAGTCGATAGAGCGATGGTGCGATGACACGATGACGATAGTGCGATAAAGCAATAACGATGACACGATATAGCATCGCGTCATCACTATCGCGCCATCGCATCATCGCTATCGCGCCATCGTGCCATCGCATCATCGTCATCGCATTGTCGTGCCATCGCATCATCGTCATCGCGCTATCGCACCATCGCTTCATCGTTATCGCACCATCGCTTCATCGTCATCGCATTATCGCGTCATCGCACTATCGACTCAAACCTCGATGGTGCGATGATGCGATAGTGAACTGCATGGCCCTATCCGGATTCCATAGGAATCCGAATGGGGCCAGTAGTTCTCTATTGCACCATCGAGCATCGACTAAAGGGTCGATAATGCATGCGATGACGATGATGCGATGGAGCGACAATGCGATGACGATGGTGCGATAGCACGATGGAGCGATAGTGAAGATAGCTTCATCGTCATCGTACCATCGTGTCGTCGTACTATCGCTTCATCGTGCCATGCCATCACGTCATCGCGCTATCGCTTCATCGTACCATCGCATCATCGTCATCGCATTGTCGTGCCATCGCATCATCGTCATCGCGCCATCGCACCATCGCTTCATCGTTATCGCACCATCGCTTCATCGTCATCGCATTATCGCGTCATCGCACTATCGACTCAAACCTCGATGGTGCGATGATGCGATAGTGAACTGCATGGCCCTATCCGGATTCCATACTATCTGGATTCCATAGATCTTGTACATTTTGTTTTGAACCCCCCCCCCCCCCCAAGCCAAACATCAGTTGTTTGCGTAGTACAAAGATTGGTGCAAGGTTTTTTAAAAATGTGGCATTCGATCCTCAGTTGATAGAGCACCTGACTAGTGATTCACCGGCGGGGCCCGGGTTCGAATATTGGTCTGGTCTGTCGGATTTTCTCTTTTCCTGTTACATTTGGTGCTACCTAGCTGGTGACCATGCCCTAGATGTGACAGGTGAAAGACATGCCAGGGAAGAGCCTGGGTTGGTGTCTAAAAGAGTTTTTCATTATTATGAAGGTAACAGATAGGACCTATTTTTATTAGTCCCCTACCGGTGAAACCGGAGGGGACTATAGGTTTCCTCTGAGTCTGTCCGTCCGTCTGTTTATCTGTCTAGCTGTCTGTCCGTCTGTCAGTCTGTCCCACTTGGTTTTCCACACTTTTTTCGCTAAACGCTTGCGGATATTGAGCTGATTTTTGGTATGCGAGTGTATCTTGATGAGTTGCAGACCAAGTTTGCATTTCGTCCCGCTTCAATGATTTTTGACGGAATTACGACCTTTTCAATTTTTTAGGGTTTTCCGCCATATTTTTCTAAACGCTTGCAGATATTGAGCTGATTTTTGGTATGTGACTTTACCTTGATTAGTTATAAATCAAGTTTGCATTTATTTCGGCTTCAATGATTTTTGACGGAATAATGGCATTTTCAATTTTTAAGGGGAACCAGATTACACTTGCCGGTAGGGGACTAGTATTGCTAATGCAATACTATCAGAATGCTTGTTCACTTTAAAAACATGTCGCTCATAAACTTGAGAGAAACGTTGAAGGTCATGAGAATAGTTCATAGGTCCAGTAAAAGGATGATAGCTTTTATTTTATTTTATTTATTTATTTAGTTTTTTATTTTTGGAAATCTTATAGGAAAGACATGAACTGGTAAGACATGTGACCTCCTGGATGTTTATTGCAAGTGATAAGTATGGAGTTGGAGACATACATAAAACAACATTATATAATTATTCTATAAAAGCATTCTTAAGAATTTGTACAGATCTATACGAAAGCCTATTAGGATCAAAAATTTAAAAGGCGTTATAACGCCTTTCGAAAAGGCGTAATAACGCCTTTTGAAAAGGCGTAATAACGCCTTTTGAAAATGCGTAGGCGTTATTACGCCCTTTCAAAAGGCGTAATTACGCTTTTTCAAAAGGCATTATTACGCCTTTTCAAAAGCGTTATTACGCCTTTCTAAAAGGGTAATTACGCCTTTCTAAAAGGCGTTATTACTCCTTTCTAAAAGGCGTTACTACGTCTTTCAAAAAAGGCGTCAATACGCCTTTTCAAAAGGCGTTATTACGCCTTTCTAAAAGGCGTTATTACGTCTTTCAAAAAGGCGTTATTACACTTTTTCAAAAGGCGTTATTACGCCTTTTCAAAAGGCGTAATTACGCCTTTTATTTTCAATACATGACTAACTTAGCCCACTCCGGGGCTAAAATCTTACCCTCGGGACATGAATTTAACAAATAACTATAGGGCTTATTTCTTCAAAAATAAATTTAAACATATTGTAATTAGATTTGCAGGAATAGAAGATTTTTAAATGTGTAATATATTTTCAATGTTAAACCAACTTAGTCCTTCTCTGATGCCGGACACCTCTACCAAGGGTCATGGATTTCACAAATGCGGTTGAAGGCTCACTATACCCATGCAAATAGTTTTCCTACTTTTTTTCCAAGAGGAGAGAGTATTTTCAAAATTGACATGAATTTTCAATACATGGCAAGCAAAGCCCCAAGCTGCATCTGCCTGTATCCTTGATTTCCACAAGTAGAGTGTTGACTTCTCTTAATACGCATGCAAACAGAACTTTGTCTGCGAGATGTGCAGGAATATAGAAAATACTTTTAAACATTGCATAAATAAAGATGGTTTTGATTCAATCTTTCAAGTATTTTGCAAAGGGGGGGGGGGGGGGGAGAGCTCCCCACCCCACTTTTTGGGAGAATAGTCTTGCTATAGTTTAAATATAAAAATTCATTTATTGGCTGCTTGGTCCCTGAACTTGTTGTTGCAGTATGGTCAAACTCTAGCAAATCGTTGCATTTAAAAAAAGTTTTACCGAAAAGTTATAAAAAGATCCCCTCGAGTTTAGGCAGTTTAGTAGTTATAATTCGGGGGGTGGGTGGGTTGTTCCTTGTTTTTTGTTTGCTTGTCAATTTTTGGGGAGCTCCCCCCCCCCCCTTCAAAGCACGGGCCTGTCAAAGGCATAATAATGGTTCTTCAAAAGGCATAATAACGCCTTTTGGAAAGGAGTAGTAGCGCCTTTTGGAAAGGCGTAATAACGCCTTTTGAAAAGGCGTAAATTAACGACTTTTAGAAAGGCGTAATAACGCCTTTCGAAAAGGCGTTATAACGCCTTTTATTTTTTTCTTCTTCATAGATTGATCCTAATAGGCTTTCGTAGACGTACACAGGGTAATATTTTTTCTCATCATTTAAGTTAGCGTGTTATAAATTTCTGATAATGTTGATAGGGCTTATCTGTTGATTTTTAATGAGAATGCATACAATATTTAAATATAAAAATCAAGGGAGGTGATTGACGTAAATATAACTTGTAAGCAGTATAATTGATCATGAACAATTAATACTACAAGGGAACCTAACATGCCCGTAGCAACGGTTTCAAAAGTGGGGGGCCAAAAAAATCCGACAAGCGAAAAAAACCCAACAAAAAACAAAACCAAAAAAAAAAACCCTTCATTGACCAAAAATTTGCGGGGGAGGGGGGCAACTTCAAAAAAAAAATATCTAACTAGCAAAAAAAAAAAAAATTAATCTACTGTCCAAATCCTGGAATTTGCTTATGCTTGACCTAACATTATCAAGAAGTGGGGGTTGGGGCAGCCAGCATCTAAAGGAAAATTTAAATATAGCAAAAACTATACTCAGGAAAAAGTGTGGAGCCCCCCCCCCCCCCCGCGTTCTGCGGGCCTGTCTAATGTTTACTTTTCACATTTTCTGATTAAAGACAAACAAGTGAACATTTTTTTAAATAACCCTGATAACATAACCATCACCCACATCAAAAGATGATATAGCTACTCCATAAGGTATTACAGGGTAAATGACTAATAATGATCGGACTCGGTGTACATAAACCGTAATCACCAAATCACTTCCTATTTTTTCGGCATTTAGTGCAATCGTATAAACAAATAACTTGTCAACCGTTTGATTGCACTTCATGTACCGATTCAGGCGATTGTAAGTTTTCTCAACTTTTTCATCATTGTTTTGTTTTTGCAAGAGTAACAGAAATATAACGACAATAGCATTTATTTATTTTCAGTGAAAGAGAAGCTTCTCGTTTGTAGAGATAATGTGGCACTACTGGTGGGCTCACTTCACCTACCATCTTGTAAGGTGGTTCCCACGAGACAACAGAAGAAAGATGTATGTATACGGAATAGCAGTAGACCTAATACATGAAAGATTTTTTTAAAAAAAATTAACTACCAGTCCGAGGGTGTATAGAATGGAAGTAAATATGCATTTACATGTATATAGTCCGAAATATCTGACGTTTTCCAGGCTTTTTTCACGATTTTGATATTTTACGTCCCCGGAAAACGTCAGATTAAGAAAACTGGAAATTTCGCCTTCTTCAACCGGAGTTGATTTTCGATACTTGCACGATTTTAGAATGTACGAAGTGAAAAACAAATCTTGACAGTCAGATAAAATGTTTTCATCGGATTGTATATTTTATAAACAAACCATAAAAACGATGTTGGTGAGCAATAAAAGTATTGTACTATTGATAAGTTGTGAGTTTGACATTTAATTCGGTTCGCAAGTATCGAAAATCAACCTGAGAATGGCACCTCCGGTTGGAGGCGGCGAATTCCCAGTTTTTGTAATGGTGCCGGTTCTGACGTTTTCCTGGCACGTAAAATATCAAATTGTTAAAAAAGCCAGGAAAATGTCAGATATTTCCAACTAACATGTATAATGATGCGCATAATTTTTATTTGGTGCTATAAAATCAAATAAAAAACCTTTTGTTACTATCTAATTTCTTTTCCAGTTTTTCTGAAGCACAGAATAAATTTATAAATTTCCTGTCCTCTGGGATTTATCCATTTTTACAATTTTATTTATATGCTTTTATGTATTTAAATCTATTGTTTTTCTCTGAACATTTTTTTTGCCGACAAAATCACACTAACTGTTTTTCATCACTTTACTCTTTTGAATTTTAATTTTTATCCTCTTTTAACAATACCACCTTCTCAGATGCTCCTTATACATAGGACAGAATTCCTGAACTGAATTAAACATGCCTCTTTCACTCTTGAGTTGACCAGACTTGTATAGAGAAAAAAAAATCCTTTTTTCATATAAAATAAGAAGAAAGATATATATCCAAGTTAACTAGTCCATGTGTAATGTGACTTCAGGTTATTTGATAAAACTAAGGCATTTTCAGGATCACATGTGATCTGTTGTTCATAAAAATTTATCAGCATTGTTTTTATTGTAGAAATGTTGTTCTAGCTGTTTTTTCACTTGGGTTGCTGGTACCACAGTTTATTGTCCTGCAGCATAAACACTCTACAAGATGGTGTCCTGCACATCTGTTTGAATTACTTATTGTATCCATAATTTTCACATTCATCTGTCAAGGTAAAAGTTGCAGTACAAATATTTTACAAGTACTTCATACTGTGTCTAATGGTATTCAATTATCATAATCTGTGATTTTGGGAAATATAATGTGTTAAACTTTTACTAGATCTAGGGACAATTTTTTTTTAAATAATTCAGAAATACAGACAATTTCACAAAGTAAAGTACATTATATCAAATTACTGAGTATGGTGCAGAGACCAATCTAATTAAAATTAGATCCTTTATGTTCCTGTATTTTGTTACAGTAATTTTAATTAGATTGGTGCAGAGACCATTTTGAAATCCACAATACTTTGTATTTTGCAGGATTTTGTCTTTTATTTATGATTATGAACCCTGTACCAAGAGCTGTCAAGGTTGCATTTCATGTGTTTGGTATCATCTGTTTTGTGGAAACTCTAGTCCACATTGCCTATGCAACTAGCCGGTCAGCAACAGAAGATTGTGTAAGTAAAATGTCATGATGTCCATTTAAAAAGCAAACAAGGAAACAAGAAAGGCACATATTAAAGTGATGGTCATTTAAGTGGTTCATGTACTAAAGTTCCTGCATTCTAGACAGCATTTCAGTTCATTCTAGACAAGTATATTCAAATATGAGACCAACATTTATGTTGGCACTTTGAGGATTCTTATACTGTAGATCACCAAATTTTCATGATGCCTTATTATGTTCCCCAAACGAAGTTTGGGAACATATTGTTTTTACTCTGTTTCTTCTTCTTCTTATTATTATTTTTCTTTTTTTCTACTTTCTTCTCCGGTACTTTTTTGTCCGGGAGTGTTCTCATAGAACCACTCATCCGATTGACATGAAACCTTTTTAGGGTTAATAGGCATGTTGTGTAGGTGTTCGGAACGAAGGTCATTTTGCGCGCACATGCATGCACGTGCGCGCGCGTGCAATGAGTGAAATGACTGATATACTTGATGAAGCCGTAACTTTTTTATTTCTTGATGAATTGCTTTGAAACTGAAAATATAAAGATATATTAGGAGTCTGGACAAGATAACATAGTCAAATTAGCGTGAACTCACGCGCATGCACGTGCGCTCTTCTCTGATTGGCTGATACAAAAATCTCAATAATTTCCTTGTTTTGTGACAAAATACTTTGAAATTTAGAATATAAGTATATATTACAAGGTGCTACAACATGTTGTATAGGAAATTTCTTGAAAACACGCGCATGCAGGTGTGCTGCAATCTGATTGGTTGAAACTTTAAATGTGTATAACTCCCTTGGTTTTCAACAAAACAGGATGAAATTTACTACATGGATAGGCACATAGAGCTCCTACATTATGATACTATCAAAATTGAATGCAAGGCCATGCATGCGCGTATGCTGAATTCTGATTGGATAATACTTAAAGGGTTACATCTCTCTTATTTTTCAATGAGATTCTTTAATATTTAACACAAATGTATGTATTGTGAGACACTATAAGAAAATTAATGTAAAAAATGTAGAAAACATGTGCAAGCATATGCGCTGAAATTTGATTGGCTAATACCCATATGGCTATATTGGAGTAGTTTTCCAATGAAATACCCTTAAAAATAAAGTGTCCATCTATATTACAAAAGTATTGTCTAATTTATTGAAGCTTGTAGGGAATGGGGCATCATAAGGGATTGGGGAGCCGTTTGGGGAACATCTGTAACGGTTCCCGTTACAATTAGCACTAGTTTTTTTTGCGAGAAAGGCATGTACGTGGTATTTATAAGCAAAATAAATTTTTTACGAATTCTTGTTATCGTTGTATATATTGTTCAATGATATATATATACATGAGAATGAAATTTTCGTGAGTAGATGGTCTTGCATAATTACACCAAAATAAAGTTCTTGTAAATTAAAAGTGATTTACGGTATGGTAAATATAAGATGAAGACTTTTATTCACCAATCACAGTACTGTTTGTATGTACATGTATGGCACTTGCATAATTTTGTAGAAGCATGCAAAATCTGATTAACCTTTTGCTTTTGTTTCCAGAAATCCTCTGCAGCTCCACTCTATTACCTCTCCTACGCATTCGCCTGGGTTGGTGCTGCAAGTCTCAGTAAGTTGCAGTAATTCTCTAGGAAGAATACAGCAACAGCAAATAATCTGACTGCTGTATTAGCCAGCAACCTCTGTCATATTTCGAAGTAGACCACTGACTCCAATATCAATATCAATTACTGTAAAAAAAGCTTAGGGGGGGGGGGGGGGTCATTTTCTCTCTCTTTCTCTCTTGATCTACCCACAGGAAGTTGAAAACCATATGCCCCCCTTTTTCAAGGAGGAATAATACTCTGTAGTTACTATATATTTAACAGTTTAAATATTTTCTGACCAGAAGCTAGACATTATTTTTGCATCATAATATAGTCATCAAACTACAAACTTATAGTCATCAAACTACACTCACAGGCGCAGATCAAGGAATTTTTTCCAGGGGGGTCCATCCCAGTCCAAAAAAAAAAATTTTAACCCAAAAATTTCTTGACAAGCAAAAAAAAAAAAAAAAAAAATAAATAAATAAATTCCCTTCCCAAATGTAAAACCCAACAAATTTCTTGAAAAAAAAAACTAAACCCCCCCCCCCTAAAATCCATTTCCCAAACGTGAAAAAACACCTATTTTGTAGTGGTAATGTTGGGGTCCACATTTTCTAGGAGGGTCCAAAGTCATTTCTTATTTGCTTCAGTATATACTTCTAATAACTCTGCAAATTCCAGGGGAGGTCTGGACCCCCCGACCCCTCTATAGATCTGCGCATGACTCAGATCATGAGATGCATATTTATACAAGAGCCCCATGGATCTTGACAGTCACCTGCATATCACTCCATGACTAGTTAAGTCCTGCCTGGAACTAAAATCCAGGTCTCATTAACAAAAATTTTACAGTTTGGTGAGGACTCTTTAATCATTATCAATTATTCATGCACCTTGTCTCCTAGAAGATATAGAAACAACTGTATAATACTAGTATACAGTATTTCAATATAGGACCAATTTAACTCCATTAGGAGACCTGACTCTGAATATAGGGGGACATGGGGTGTGCTTTTTATCTCGTTTTTTAAGAGGGCAATAGCTGTTCATTATGATCATGCAAACAACACATCTGCTAGATGCATGTCCATGAGTTATAAATGAAGAATTTCAAAGAGGAAATTCCAGAGTGGAGAAATCCGTAAATGTATTTGTATTTTAGGAATCTCTAAACAACTGCTCACATCTGCTGTTTATTTCAGTTTTCTTCTGCCTGATGATACCTTTCTGGGTGATCAATTCAGTAAAACGTGGTTGTGTGCTGGACATGAGGACCAGAGAGGGATTGTGTTATGAACCAGTAAAATGCTGCTCCTGCATGTGGCACATCTAAGAAACTGTCCTGTATTTCCCTTTGATAATATTTAAGATTTTGTATGACTTATTCCTGATTGTATATATATTATAAAACTGTACAGTATACATGTATATTTTGGAGATTTATGACTGTCAGGACCAAATACAAAAAAAATATTGTAGCTCATTTTGCAGAGTACTAGCAAGTTTCAAAGAATATTGAAGGACAAATGTTTATATCTTGGTCTGTGAACCTCTAAACTTGGTCTTCAGGGAAAAAAAACAGCAACAAGAAAACAAACAAACGATTTTTTGCAAGCAGAAGAGGTTACATGAAAACATTATAGACATTAATGTGGACTTTCAATGATTTTGAATTTTACCACATACAATGAGCATAAAGTAATTGTGAAAGATAATCTATACCATTTTGATCTTTTTTTTTTCGTATGTCATGGCTTTTTACACTTTTACATATATACATTTGTACATATATTTAACTTGATTAATTGACATGAGTTTTACATGAATTTGTATCATCTATCACTGTATGTCAGCTGGTCTGGCACACACAAATAAAGTCCAATATATTGACATTTACTTTTCAAATGATATATTATCACCCAAGCATGATTATGTAAAAATATTCTTATCTTTATATTTGTTGTTTTCTTTCTTTTTTTTTTTTCTTTTTTTTTTTTTTTTCTTTTTTTTTTTAAAAATTCCTATTATCTAAATAACATATGTTAATAATTTTATAGTTACATATTGTTAATATTTTCATATATATACAAAAAACCAGTAATCATTTATATATACAGGACATATGATAAAAGTATGTATTATAATTTGTTCAAAGAATAAATATATAAAAAAAATAAGATAGATTTTCTTTTGAAAACTGTTCAGGGTAGCTATAATAAACTCAGAAAGCTTTTTTGTTCCTTTTTATTAGCTCACCTCAACAAAGTTTGGGGAGCTTATGTAATACTCGTGGCGTTGGCATCCAAGGTTAAAGTTTTTGGAGCAGATTTCTTTTCAAGTACTTCTATGCCCTATATTAGTCAGAGATGCATGGGGGATGCTTCTAGTGTGTTTCATTGTACCATGTCAAGGTTTCAGATGCTGCAATTTCAGCTAAAGAATGACCAGGTTAATGTTTTTGGACCAGGTCTCATTTCCAAGTAACTATATGCCCTATGTTGACCAAACTTGCATGGATGATACACCTAAGGATGTACACTACTAGACTTGCTTTGGATGCTGGATCTGACCTACATTTTCCAGATGAGTGACCAAGTTAAAGATTTTGGAGCAGATCTCGTTTCCAAGTAACTATATGCCCTATGTTGACCAAACTTGCATGGATGATACACCTAAGGATGCACACTACTAGACTTGCTTTGGATGCTGGATCTGACCTACATTTTCCAGATGAGTGACCAGGTTAAAGATTTTGGAGCAGATCTCGTTTCCAAGTAACTATAAGTCCTATGTTGACCAAACTTCCATGGATGATACATCTAAGGATGCACACTACCAAGCTTGCTTTGGATGCTGGATCTGACCTACATTTTCCGGATGAGTGTGCAGGTTAGAGATTTTGGAGCAGATCTCATTTCCAAGTAACTATATGTCCTATGTTGAACAAACTTGCATGCATGGTACATCTAAGGATGCACACTGCTGGACTTGCTTCAGATGCTGGATCTGACCTATATTTTCTGGATGAGTGACCAGGTTAAAGTTTTTGGAACAGATCTAATTTCTAAGTAAATATAAGCCTATACTGACCAAACTTCCATGGATGATACATCTACTGCACTTGCTTTGTATGCAGGATCTGACCTACATTTTCCAGATGAGTGACCAGGTTAAAGTTTTTGGAGCAGGTCCATTCCCAAGAAACTATAAGGCCTATCTGAACCAAGCTTGCATGGATGCTGCATTAAGAAATGAACACTCTTAAACTTGCTTCAGATGCTGGATTTGACTTACATTTTCTGGATGAGTAACTAGTTTAAAGTTTTAAGATAAGTCCATTCCCAAGGAACTGCATGCCCTATCAGATCAAAATTGCATAAATGTTGCATCTAGGGATGCACACTACTTGATTATTAGTTTATTGTGGGACTTTGCCTTACTTAAAGACAACATTCGTTGAGATGAGCTCTGTAATCTCTGATTACCTGTGTTTCATATATATGGTCAGTACCTTTATTTTTAATGCAATAAAACACTTTTTTTGCCTGTTCTTCATGACACATTGCAGAAAAATTATGTAACCTGGGTTAAGTGGCAATAGGTGCCCACTTTAAGGGGAAATAATTAAAAATCTTAATCACTTTCTAAGAATATTTGAGAGCTTTCTGAAATAGTGTAGATTCAGGTTTAGTTAAATTATGACCCCTGAGATAGGTTTGGGCCACAGTAGATCAAAGTTTTACATGTACATGGGAATATGAACTGAAAAAATCTCATGAACAACAAGGCAAAGTTTTACTGTACAAAAGAACTTGTGACTTGGACCAAATTCTTCTGGAATTTATTCTTTGAACAAATAAAATTGGGATTTTGATGTGAATAAGAAGAATGTTCAGTTACAATATTTTTTTGCAAGTATTGTAAAATTAATGAGTTTCTAGAACATCTGTAATATTTTTAGTCTTGTTTGTAAAATTTACACCCTTTTCTTCATTTGTCACTTTATAGGCACATTTATACGCCATGCAGAGGTTGAAGAATTGTTATAAGGGTTGGTAATAAGGTAGGTCAGCTGCTTTAAAGACTGAAAATCAGCTAACCCTGACCAAAATACAATACAGAAAGGAACAAATTCTTACCACAGCCACACAATACAAACCAAAAACAATGTTGAAATCTAGTTGCCAATTGTTTTAAGATATAAGGAAATCTAGGTTAAGTTTTGTCACAAGGAGAAACAAGCACAAACTTCAATACAGCTTCAGCCCAGTATGTACAAATTAGGAAGTGCATAAAACTCATTTCCAATTCAATTCAATTCAGTTTATTCTCACATTGTATAAAACAACATAGAGAAAATAGAACAACGATATCAAACAAAATACATGATGCAAGAGTGTACAGTTTACATTAACCTGGAAGGGTAACTCTCTTATTAATTATATTGATAAATTTACAAAGGTTATTGATGACAGATACCTTTTTACATGAAAATAAATTTAAAAACTTAAAAGCGCTTGGTCGACTTATATATGTTGAAGGTAAATACAATTTTCTACAATCATTAAAAGCAGGACATGACATAATATAATGGTATTCGTCTCCAATATCATTATTACATAAAGTACAAAATCTTTCATTTGAGGGTATATTGCTCCATCGGCCTGTCTCGATTGGTAATTTATGATTACTAGTTCTAAATCTTGCTAATGTAGTTATAATATTCATTGACACATTCATGTTTAAATAGTTTCTAGTTGTAAAAATACTATTAGTGAACAAATTGTAAATTTTGCCTTTACCAGATGTATTACAGTCTGAATTCCAGTTTTGTTTAAATTGATCAATCAGCGTTTGCTTAATTACAATCAACAACCATTTTTCATTGTGAACATTCTGCGTCATCCAAACATAATTCACTGCTGTCCAATGTCTTCCTGTCTTTCAGCTTAGGTGTTCTCTTGTTGGTGTCAATCATGTAAACCAGAGATG
The DNA here is from genome assembly GCF_033153115.1 of Saccostrea echinata. Lineage (NCBI taxonomy): Eukaryota > Metazoa > Mollusca > Bivalvia > Ostreida > Ostreidae > Saccostrea > Saccostrea echinata. The sequence goes on along the minus strand of NW_026889779.1, from coordinate 29,785,985 downwards.
GGGCTAATTTGTATCTTAATACATCTAAAACCAGAGCTTGGTAGTTTTGTTTTCAAGATTTAAAAAAAAAAATGTAAATCAACATTCTCATAAGTGTTTCCAGTTGTGAGTGACTTAGATGATATTATACAATAATTGAAAAATATTGTATACAACTTTAATCTTTGCCCTCCACTGGCATTTGCAAATAACATTTTTGTATTGAGTTTTTCCATTGTTTGGTGCCAGACCTCAAACATGTACACCCAAGTCTCATCTATCAACAAATTAGAAAAAAAATTAGAAAAACTTGCAAAAACAATTTTTGGGGGGTTTCTTTGGGCATTCAGACATTCTCTTCATCTGTCAGCAAATGAAGTATCCATCATGCACAAATCTATCAAAGTCCTAAATTTTCTTTCAAAACTATGACTCTTCTGTTATCTTAAGTCAACTAGCTATATCCCCAACTGTGCACTTCTTCATCCATCTCCAAATTGTCATTAATGATATTAAAGCAGGGATTTCAATGATTTTGAAGTAAATAGGTGAATTTATTCATTGAAGAGGCTGTTTTAGAATTTTTTCCAATAGATTTTTTTTTACCAATTGTGAAATTTGAAGCAGCGAATTCTGATCAGTGAAAAATCACCTCCTATTATCAAAAGTCCTGCCAAAGAATCCCCATAGCAAAGTTCTTTGTAACTTTCTCCTGGAGTGATATCTAGAGCAACATGCCCTTTAATATAGAATTGAATTGCTTAATTTTCCCCCTTCTTTCATGTAAAACATAATGAAAAATCATGTGCTTATGAGTACCCCTGATTTCATTAACTTTTAACAAAATGACTTTATTCTGCATAAAATTTCACACACTTGTAGCTTTGAGAATTTTCTGAAAGATAATACGAAATCTTTTAAACGAAAGACGGAATTACTATGAAAACCTGTTTGTAACACTACTTTTAAAATACTCTCCTACTGCCTCTGTTAAATGGTTTAATCTTTTTCCAAAACATAACAAATGAGGTGCAATTAATGGAAATACCTTGAAATAAAAACAACAAACAATAAATTAATGCACTTGCTGTTTTTATTCATGCAGATATTGATGTTGAACTTCACTTTAACATTTTATCCTAATCAAAATACAAAAAAAAAAAAAGGAAAAAAAAGAAAGAAGAAAAATACAATTTAAAAAAGATAGCAAAAAAGTTGTAACCACTTTGTATAAATAATTCATGTTTCATAAACATAAGAAATGCTCCAGCCAACTCTATGAGAGACTGTCGGCTTTCCTTGTTTAAACTTTATTATATAAAATATGAAAACAAATTTGTTCAAATTTGATAGCACTAAAATATCTGATATTTTCATTGTCTTTATTACAAATTAGATTTGCATAGATCTCAAATACGGTATGCTCTCTTCCAAACAATAAATTAAATCCGAGGTTTTTTGAGTGTTTTGTCTGTCGTCAGTCAGAGGAAATCTTTCAGTTCAATAGGACCACAACTTTTTCGATAGCATGTGCTGGTACAATCTAAAGCTCTTATCAAGAAAAAAGGACTACATAAATGCATTAATAACTGGTTGGTAATACACAAAAGTTGGCTGTTGTTTCAACAAACCAGGTGTTGACACGCATTAAGAATTATTCCTGTTGCTCGGTCTTCTCTTCTGTCTGTTCCTGTGTTGGTTCAGGAGAATGGCCTCCTTCATATTCTCTATCATTCTCTCCTTCACCCTGCAAAGAACCAGGCACACTATTCTAAAATTCCATGTCACATATTATTGGCTTCTTATGGTAGGTTACTTTTACAGATATAAATGAAGGTACATGTACCATTTATAAAAGTAAAGAATTACCACCAAATGAAGATCACTATTTGAAAATTGATTAAATCAGAAGAAGGCTTAAATGGAATCTTTCATAATAAGAAATTTCAAAATGTATAGTGTTTGGGCTTGTGAATTAAATATTGCAGTCAAAAATCAAAATCTTAGTAGTGGAGCCTAATAAATGTACTGCTGTCACACTTAACATAGTGAACAAACAAAAGCTGTGAAAACATAACATAAAATGAGTCAATTGAAGTACCTTCTACTATTCACTTTCAATTTGATTTTATCCATCAATAATTAATGTAAGGATTGCTTCACCAAAACTTGCTTTCAGAATTTATGGCAAATCATTTTGAATCTTTTGGACTCTATATTTTGAACACCAAGACTTGCAAAGTCAACAAACCTTACAAGTTGATACATTCTTAGAGCCTGAGATGTGTTCATTCAATAGTATGTCACAGTGACCAACTTTTTGGAATTTTATCATTATTGATGCCAATCTTTATATCTTTGATCAGAGGTCTAGAATCATTAGATGTATCTTGGGACCTCAGGATATTTTATCCCAAAAGTAGGACTGCAGGAAACTGTGACATACTTTTTCTATTCATCATTATTCACTGTCAAATCTTCATAATTTTGTGATACTAAGATGTCTACAATTATAATATCTTTTAAGTTAATGCATATTTAGATCTCAAAATTATCTACTCATGAATAGGTCACAGTGACCTTCTTTTTGCATTTTAATTTTATCCAATATCAAATCTTTATGATTTTGAAACATTGAGGCCTAAGTCAATTGATCAGATGCATCTTAGAACCTCAGGATACACTGATCCAGAACTAGTCACCTTGACCTTTTTGCATTTTATCACGATTCATTGTTAATCTTTAAATCTTTGATACTAAGAGGCCTTGGATCATCAAACCTTGTCAGTTAATGTATCTTGGGAACTCAGGATATGCTGACCTAAATGTAGGTCACAATAACCTATGTTTTAAATTTTATTTTTCATTATCATATCTTTATATTTTTAATAGTATTAGACTTAAGATCATCAAACTGTGATAGTTGATCATCTAAAGACCTCAAAATATGTTTACCCAAAAGTAGGTCACAGTGACCTACTTTGTGATTTTTTCAAATCTTTATATCTTTGAGACTAAGAGGCTTAGGATTATCATCATTGCTGGGTGATGGCTCTTTAGATCAGGGATGGGGTCAATAACATAGGAAAGTGATTAATTAAATTACAATTACTTGCCCAATACCTTCAAATAAATTACCTTTACCATTACAGGGATTTTGAAATATAATTACATCATCACCAATTCACTCACCCTCTTTCTGTAATACCCTCCTCTTCCACGGCCACGACCTCTACCGCGACCTCTCCCACGCCCCCTGCCGCCACGGTAACCATACTGTGGAGGGCCATCATATCCATCATTCTGTTAAATATATAACCCAATTTATCAGTGATGCACATACCTCAGAAAAGAATGAAAACTCCTGAAACAAGAATTCATAATAATCAGTATTAAAATGTTAGTATAAATTGTTACTGTTATTCAACCCTATATGCCCCCCCCCCCCCCCCCCCCCCCGCCATTTTAAGGCAGGGACATAAAAATTTAATTCTGGTGCTTTTCTTCATAAATTCAGATTAAAGACTTCTTTAGATCTTAACATTTTTACTACTAGACAGTAGTTTTACTGTCTAGGAATTCAAAAGCTGGTGGTCAAAGTGAGTTTTCTTAGACAATAAAATGCTTTCTTTGTTTTTGGGAATTCACGTTGCAGATGTTGCAGAAAAAATACATAACCCATTTCAGCGGGTTACCTAATTGTTTCTTGCAGTAGTTGCAACCAATATTTCCCATTCTAACAACAAAGAAAACTTTTTATTGTTTACATTTATATCTGTACAAATAATGAAGTTAAGTTGGTTTAAGTACATGAAATATTCATTTGTATTATTGATAATAATATATGTCTTTGTATGTTTTATTGATGGAAAAGCACACAGTATAAGAAATTTATACAGGTGGCTTGAAAACCTGTGTTTACTGATGCATGATAGTAGTGGATTTCAGAAGAAAGAAGAGAAGTTTGTGAAACACCTTGTATCCCCCCCCCCCATAATTGGAATTTTTCTAAGTCCAAGGGGCATATCTCTGTCAAAAATTGCTCGATCGTACCCAAAACAGAACTTGATCTAAATATTCTTATGATAAATCTGTATACCAAATTTCATTTCAGTATGTGCAACCTCTGCGAAGAAAATGAACGGAAACTGCAATTTATTGGAATTTTGTTTAGTCCAAGGGGCGTAACTCTGTCAAAAATTGCTCGATCATACCCAAAACAAAAGTTAACCTAGATATTCTTATGATAAATCTGTATACCAAATTTCATTTCAGTACGTGCAACCTCTGCAAAGAAAATGAACAAAACTGTTGGTGGACCTACCGACCAACAGCAGCAAAGCAATATGCCCTCCCTTCTTTGAAGGGGGGCATAATAAAATAGAAAATCTTCAGTGGATGTAAATTTAAGTTAGTTAATGTAAAAGCATTTTCCTTGTTCATTTATGTTTGCAATAAACCATTTCTTCATCATTCATACAACATAAATTTCTCTGCATTGAGAGGAATTATGAACTTAAGACGTGTAAAATTTGACAACCTGGCCATAGTATCTTCTGTATCCCCTCCTCCAGTATGGTCTCCTAAACTGAGGCTGACGACCTGGACCATCCATCATGGCGTTTTGATAGCGAGGTGGTCTACGAGGACCACCGCCACCACCACCACTACCCTGGTAGAAACCCCTGTAGAAGCCTCTCCCCCCTCTGTAGTAGGGACGACGAGGAGGAGGTCTCCTTCCCTGGTCATCTTCTTCTTCTCCTTCCTCTCCCTCATCACCCTGAGGAAATATACAACACTACATGTGAGTATGTCACTGATTTAGAAGTGCATCATTCTATACTTAACCATATTTTTCACTTTGTATTAAATTTACAACAATAAAAAGGTTATACATAAGGGTGAAACGTTTACTGAATTTTGTAAACGTTTAAACGAACAGCAGTAAAAGAAACGTCACCGTTTAAACGGCAGAATATTTTGTGTTGAATTTTTATGGTTACTTACTCATTAAACACTAATTAATACTCTATTCTTTCACTATAATGTAAGTATGAGTTGTTATAACTATTTATTTGTTGGTTTTTATGACGAAAGAATATGAAGCGCATAAAACTCATTCACTTTTTACACTGCATTAATAGTTTGTTTGGCTACATACCGGACGTACATACCGAACGTAGAAAAAGCATTGTCAAATTAAACTTGCAAAGATGGCTCTTTTAATCCTGAATTAAGTATACCGCGATTTGCTGACTGTGTTGAAACACTTTTCAAAGACTGGGGAAAACGTATTATATTTATTTAATCAACGTAAGTCAAGTTTTATACTTGGAAAAATAAAATCATAATAAATCGTTAGTATTCGATACTCGGAAATCGGAATCAAACATGTTAGACGCAATTGGGTTTTAGATAGTTTAGTTTAATAACATGTTTCCCGTATCGATTTAAACAGAAAACAATTATCTTCTTTGGTAAATATGAAATTAAACAACTTGTTTGTATTTATCTTTACTTCTGATAGACATTGATAATGACCTTCGTGTAAACGTTTACACAATTCGTAAATGTTTAGAGCATTTAATCGAAACGTCGCCGTTTACACGTGTAATCGTTTCGCCCTTAGTTATACAAATCTCCCCTCACCTCATGTCTTGGACGGCCTGGTCCACCTCCACGTCGACGTGGGAAGTAACGTCTAAAACGACGACGATCAGCGGCATATTTACTGCCTTGTACATGGGTACCATCAGGTCCTGTTACATTGGCAGCCTCATTGCCCTACAACAAATCCCACAATGACAATCTAAAAGATGGATATTTCATATGATTTCTCATAGTAATTTTTTTTATCTCACAAATTTCTACCTACCTTTTCGCCTTCCACAACATCAAATTCAACAGCCTCTCCATCTCCAACACTCCTTAGGTACTTCTTGGGATTATTTTTGATGATGGCAGTCTGCAATCACAACAATCGCAAGGTTTTATTTTAATCATCTTAATTTTGAAGCTCTCTGTGGTGGATAAATCATTGCCATGCCAGTACAAACAAAATTTCGTTTACAATCAAATTACCTTACTTTTTATGATGTATTACTCTTGATAACCTGTTCAAACTTATGTAAAATACAAACCTGATGGACAAACACATCTTCCTTTGTATCATCCCTGTAAGAACAGAGATAGAACAGAAGTAAGTAAATTATACTTAAAATAAGACTATATATGCATACAACAGAAACAACTTTAAAAGCTTTTAAAGTTAAACTTTCTAGAATGAGATGAATGTCTCAATGTGTAATTACATTTTTATTTGCCATTGGAAGAATGCAAATTTTCTTACAATTAGTTTTTTCTTTAATTAAATTAATTCAAAGTATTTTGACTCATATCAATTGTAATTAGAAAAACCAAAGATTAGAGTTATACAAATATAACTGCAATTCATATCAATTGTAATTAGAAAAACCAAAGATTAGAGTTATATAAATATAACTGCAGTACATATCACAGAGTCAACGAGGCGTGACTGCAAGTTCTTGCTTGCATAGAATGCACGTGTATAAAATTAATAGCAAAGTGTATTTGTAGATCAACTACCTGTTAATGAAGCCATATCCGCTTTTAACGTTAAACCATTTTACGGTTCCAGTGATTTTGTTGGCTGAAAATGGACACAAACAAATAATCAATAAACTATAAAGGAAGTCAAACCACGTGTAGGACAAACCAGTGTTCTGGGAAAGAAAGGGATCTTCTTTTTAGTTTCTTGCTTTTACGATCATCTACCCGGTATAATGATTACATTATATTATATATTTCACGATTATATTTTTGTTTTTATTCCCCTTGTACTTTTTCAGCTAGTTTTGAATAAAATTTCGGAAATCACGCTACACGAGGTGACCTACATAATACGAAAAACTCATCGGCTAAAATGGCTTTTTTGTGAGTTTAAAACAAAAAGGTCGGTACCTATGATCTTCTTTTCAACCTCGGCCTCTTTCTCCGGTTGGTCTTCGGAGTCGGACATGGCCTCTGATGGTAAAAAGGTGTTAAAAAGCGTCCGGTGGTGGCTGGACTTCCACTCTGTTTTCCCTTTGTTCGCTCTCTGCAAAGATGGCCTCCCCCAAGGCGAGCCTAACGCCGCTTTGTAGCGACTTGATTGGTTGATTTTACATTTCTTGCGTTTTCATTGGTTGTTACATATTAGTATAGGGAATATAGATTTACGAACCCATAAATGTGTTAATTTATTGAGACCGGCAAATATGAATGCATATTAACTAAATATGGCTATTTATTGCTAGTTATCTCCAATTTGCAAGCATTTCCAACATAGGCACAGCGTTAGGGATTCCCGGAAAGATCGAGCAACCAAGATGGAACCCGACCCTCCTACGAGACCCCCTAGCTCCCCCTTTTTCCTTCCTGATGTTAAACCTCGATTTTTTTTTTTTTTTTTTTTTTATTAAAAATCATTCATTTTATATGATATATTTGTGACGTAAACCGTACTAAAAATCTATCAGTTCGAACAAGAAACCAAAATCTCTCCAAACCGTCTTCAATATTGTGTGTGATGGTGGTGGTGGGGATCAGGGGTTGAATTCCTCCCCCGCAGGATTGGAAGTCAGTGTTTGGGAGAGGGTCAGGCCATATATAGCGCCCAGACCGGCCGGAAAGCTCCGCCTGTATTCAGCAAATTTTGTAGAGCAAAACGAAGTTTAATTAGAAACTTTTACCAGCTGTTCATTGCTAAACGAGTATACATGTTTAAATATGTCGTCATTATTAGCCTAATGATGAGAATTAATAAAATCACTAACATTTTAAGGTTTTCGGTATCAAAGCCTAATTAGAGACAATTTAGCCTCTAGAACATACTGCTATGCAAGAATCATCTAAAAAATAAAGTCTTTTTATATTTAAATCCCTTTATCCGATTTTTTTTTTCATTTTCACACTTACATGTATTAACTGCAAATAACTATTCTCGGAAGGGGGGGGGGGTGCAGGCCTCCAGCCCCTGTGGGCCACGTACGATATATTTAAAGGACATATTCAGGTATACCTTGGCATAATCTAATTATCGCTGGAGAAGCTGCGATTAATAAGTATCTCTGCTGCATGTTGGAGACATTAATTATAGTCAATGCAAGAGAGAACAAGAGAATATTCGTAGAACAAGCTCAATAGTCCCTCATAAAGGAAAACTCACGCCCATGCCTTATAGACAAGTCATAAACCTTGACAACAATTTTAATTTTTCTACTAATTTTCTCTTTTTTCTTACCCCAAAAGCAATTTTCAATCGCGACAGATTATCAATCTACACCATATTCATTTTCGCCACCACGAATATTGAAAGAAATGTGACAAGAAATTTTAACTTTGTATACAAGATTCCCCTGTCCAGTTTGACCTTCATTTCATGCCACTTTTTAAGTGGACTTTGTAGTTTTTTTAGGTCACCTGAGTCACTCAGGTGACCGATTGCTATCCGTTTTCATCCGTAGTGAGTTATCATTTGAACATTTTTTAGCTTCTTCTCTAAATTGCCCAGTTTTGACAATTTTAGCATAAAGTAGCTAGAAGTGAAGGGGAACAAAAATTGTAGATTTCATGGTCCATCCCCCGGGACCTGAGGGGTGGGGCTTAATCCATCAAAATTAATGTTATCTTTAAATAAAAATCTTCTTCTTACTCCGGTCCTGGACATCAAGAAGTCAAACTGGCGGCATGATTGTCCTGGCCGAATTTGTGAAATTCATGGCCCTAGGATCAGGGGTTCCAGTGCGAGGGTGGGCTCTATTGATAATAATTATAGTGAAAATGCATTTATTACATTTTCAGCAGTGAAATACTGTGATTTATTACATTTTCAACAGTTAAATACTGTGATTTATTTTTTGAATAAAAGTGATATTCTCTCACAGTGTGAAAGAATACCAAAATGATATTCTCTCAGTGTGAAAGGATATCAAAGTAAGTAAAAAATAATTTCTGCCTGTCATTAGACAGAGATAGTAACTAAACATCTTGAGACATCGAGCTAAAACTGCAATTTTCTTCCCAAATATGTTGTTAAAATCCATGCTATGTAATGTTTTCAATCTCACAACTGGTAAGCTATGACGTCTCAACCGCTCAACTATGACGTCAAGCCAAGCTATGACACTTGTGTTAAGAAAAGACAGAGACAAAGGGAAAATCAAAGAAAATGTAATAAACAGAAAATTAAATGTTTTGTAGATGAATATGGAATTTATTTCACGAGTGGGACCGGATTTTTTTATATTTTCACGAGTGCGAAGCACGAGTGAAAATATCAAAAAATCCTGTCTCACGAGTGAAATAAATTCCATATTCATCTACAAAACATTGAATATCCTCTATTTATTTAAAAAAAAGATACCACAGAGTCTGACACATCTGTTTCATATTTGGATATTTTACTAGAAAAAGACGTTAATTAATGGTAATCTAACAACCAATCTCTATGATAAACGTGATGACTTTAACTTTTCAATCGTCATGCAGCTTCCCTTACTTATGCAGCAATATAATCTTATCACCTGCATATGAGGTGTATATCTCTTAGTTGATTCGATACGCAAGATCATGCTCTACGTATGGACAATTTCTAAAACGAGGTAAGTTATTGACAAACAAGTTGATGAAACAAGAATATCAACAGTCTCGTTTAAAGTCACCACTTCGAAAGTTCTATGGTCGACAAAATGACCTTGTCAGCAAATACAATCTATCATTAAGTCATATGCTGACTGACGTCTTTCATACTAATTGTTTGGCCATTATTTACACACTGACATGTCGATGGATTTGTCCATTATTTCCAGATCATGACAAGAAGCTCGAGCACACGGCGGGTGTGAATGGTCTTCAGGGGATGCTCATGCACTCCTCCACCTGATCCCACCTCTGATGTTTTTAGAGGTCCGTGTTTGCTCTGCTCCCAATTTGTATTGTTTTAATGGACTTTGAGCTTGAATACTGTTCCTTATCTCCATATTTCATTATTTTTTTTTACCTTGACCTTTAATCTTTTGACCTCAAAATCAGTAGGTCTCTTCTTTAGGCCATAGGGAGTGATATAACATTTTACTGCAAAATCTCAAAGGTTTTATAAGACATCGATCTGAAACGAAAGTGTTGTACACAGATAGAATGTATGAATTTTTGACCTCGACCTTTGACCTTTTCACCTAAAATCAACAGTGGTCTCTTTTAGGCCACAAGGAGTTGTGATATTAAATTTCATTGAGAAAAGCTCAAAGAAAACTAAAAAATATCATCTGGAAACTGTTATTAACAATGTATGAATTTATGACCTCGACCTTTGGACTTCAAAATCAATAGGCCATAGGGATTTGTGATATTAAATTTCATTGCAAAAACTCAAGACGTCTTCTTTAGGTCATAGGGAGTTGTGGTATAACATTTCATTGCAAAAGTTCAAGGACTTCTACAAATAACGTACGGAAATGAAAGTATTCCAAACAGACAGAATGACAGACAGACGGACTCAACTAAATTAATATCCTCACTTTCAGTGATAGCGGGATACACCACAGTATTCAACGAGAGTACAAAGGGTTTTTGACCTCTCTTGGTCTTTGAATGATATTTAATGTGTATACCGGTAATTCATCATTTATTTACAAGTCTACCTGATTATATTGAAAACTGTGAAAGTACTTTTTGTCGCCCGCTTTCACTGAAAGTAGAGGATATTAATTTGGATCTGTCCGTCCGTCTAGCTGTCATTCTGTCTGTGTAATGCTTTCCTTTCCGGACGATGTCTCAAAAAACCTTAAGCCTTGAACTTTTCAATGAAGTTTTATTTTATAACTCCCTATATATTAAGACCCTTATTGATTTTTAGGTTAAAAGGTCGGTAGAGTACCAGTTCTCAATTCAATAAATCCAACTTCTGTAAAATCAAAACTTTATTAATTTGGAGTTATTAAGGACTGTTAAGTACTGGTTTGAACATATTTTATTGTTTTCAAAATTTTACAATTGGGATCGAGCAAAAGTTCTATAAACTTATTACGCCTTTTCCCTACATGTGAATTATATCGAATATATTTACACATATGGGTCACAGTTTAAAATGAATGAACACAGAAAAACATAATAACCAGAAGATCAAATGTTCTTTAGGATACATTTATTATATAACACACAACTTGAATATAATTCGCAAGGAGTAATTATTGCATCGATCAAAACGACCTGACTTTTTAATACTGCTATATATCTTAATTCGATTGCGATCCGTAAAATTTCGGGGGGGGGGGATCCAATCACAATCATATATTACCCCCCCCCCCCCCACACACACACACACACCCTGTGTGAAAACAAAAAGGACGGATCGACAGGTATACAGACGAACAAAGAACTAGTCTAGACCATTTGACAGAAGAGTAGATGGACAGAGGTACACATATAGCACATACAGTGTGACCCTCGGCTTCCCCTGTAGAGGAATTATAATCATATCAAAAATAATTAGCACTTTTTAATACCTTGAAGATTTAAAATTCAAGTTTGTTTTCCTCCACCCATGTGCCATGTGAAATTAGTTAAAGTCTTTACTCATGAAAAAAAAAGTGTTAAAAAAATGCACTGAAACTGCTAAAACAAAATAAAACAATTAAAAACATCGACAAAAATGAACAAGCAAGCAAAAGAAAAACAACATACAATTAAAAGGCAAAATAAATTTGAAGTTGAAATTCAATTTAAAGTTCTTTGTTTCAGGCGAGCCTGGAGTTCTCGTTTCAAGTTCTTTATTTCTTTGCGTCATACGACACATCAGATTACATATAGTAATAACTAAACATATATACAGTATTATAAGATATAACAATATGAGAGTCAGTATAATAAATAGCAATAGATAATAAATAGCAATAGATAATAAATATAGGATCTCCCATGATTTGTAGTTGGATATGATTTTTATCCAACTAGTTGTGTGTTTTTTATCCCCGAGCCTTGGCGGGGGGATAAAAACACACAACGAGTTGGATAAAAGTCATATCCAACTACAAATCATGGGAGATTCTTTTTATCCCATGTTTAATACTTCACAACCAATGTTTTACACTGTTTTATATAGGACTCCACTTTATTTTACTTCATCGCGCTAACGCAAAAACCATTGTGACGTCACAACTGTGGATTATGAAAAATTTATTCAATGAGTCATATCCACGGGATAAAGGGGTAAACATGGGATAAATAGCAATAGATAATAAATAGCAAGTATGTAGGATGTGTTTTAACAGGCAATTTTAATTAGGAAACATTCAAAAATTACAATTAATTCATTCTTCTAATGGAAGCTTGATATAAATATTTCCAAGATTGCAAAGTTCCTTTATATTTTTTACACTTAAAAGTAGAATTAATTTCCAAACACTGGATTTCTTATAATAATACTTTTCAAATACTTCAATCTAAGGTCATGATAAAAAGGACACTGTAGAATAAAATGAAATTCGTCTTCGATAACATTCAAAGAGCACATTTTACATAATCTATTTATCCTTATTTCATTAACATATCTACCGAAATAATACATATATCCCCCCCCCCCCCCCCCCATGCATCTTAAACAAAATCTTACATTTCACAACGGAGAGCAATATTGGTTATTGCACTGAAGTGGTGCAATAATTGGATACTTATTAGTAGTTTAGTTCATTTAGAATCATTTTTTCTCGTAACGTTTCGCTTTAACAATATCTGGATATGATAAAAAAAAAAACAAATACAGAAAATGCATATTTTGGGTTCATCATAAAAAATAAACTAAAAATATGATAGAAAATCCAAGCTTTCAACTCCCCCCCCCCCTTTTCCCAAGCATTAATTATTCTCTACAGTGTAATTGCATATCGATGATGCAATACCGGATAGCGTATACAGTGGTGCCTCATTTATCCGGACGTCTCCGTTCCCAACGAAAACGTCCGGATAAATGAAACGTCCGGATAAGTGAATCGCTTGTAAAAAAAAAAAAAAAAAAAAAAAAAAAAAAAAAAAAAAAAAAACCTTCTCCAAGCATGTGTATGTGCACATAGTGGTATCAAATGTGAAGGCAAAGGAAAAAAAACTTTGATATTTTGGTTTGAAGTTTTTATTTTTTTAGCTTTAAAAGAAATAATTAAGTAAAGAAAAAAATATATTAAAATGTAATTTACACGATAAAACAATTGATAGGCAATTTTATGCTGAGACCTCCTTTTTTAACACAGTGAATTTTATTCGCTTTCTCTTTGGCATGTGACTTCATGGGCTGAGCAAATTTTGATCTACTGTTGTTTTATTTTGCCATATTTTATAATTATTGAAGCTCATATGATATGACAGAACTGTTCAGCATCATCATTGAAAATGTTCAAATATAAACTAACCCCGTACATTCCCGTATATTCTTTACACAGGTCTACTATAGTAACTGTACACTGCAAGCTAACTCAAACACACACAATCAGTGAAGTATTGTAAACATTCAACGTAAACACAAGCAATCTTAATGATTATCAATTATTTTTCCTAAAGACTCTTCGTTTGAATTTCGATCACAAAAAATACCTTGAAAAACGTAATCAAACTTCTACACGTAACGCCAGTTTTATATTTCTTCTCTAAAGTAATGTACGTTTATAGACGGTAGTACATTAAAAGGAAATATATTTCTTTTCTGTCTAATGAGGAAAAAAGCTTTTCAAATGCATAAATTACGTTTTTAGAAATGGAAAATCATAGTTTAAACTAACGTAATCAACATGATCAACACCATTACGAAATCACTCCTAATTTATAGTTCATTTTATTTAAAACTCTCCAAAATTCTCATGAATTTACCTATGTATATACGGTTAGCAATATGATTTTGAAGGGATTATTATTTAATTAATGCACAGTGTAAGCGAAATTCTTCGAGCTTCAAAATAGACGTGTTATTTAATTGGGGTACACACGCTAATTATAGACGCTATTGTTTATAGGTCACGGGTAACCACCTTCAAACTGACTGCATGGCCAACGTTTTTACAACAATTATCACTACTGCAAGATGAGTGAGAAAAAGCCGTTTCTTGAAAAATTACCGTCCGGATAAACGAGTCATTTTTCAATGAACTATTACGTTTTGTAGTAGAAATCGACCGTCCGGATACGGAACGCGAATTTCCGGTTTAATGAGACAAAATAACGTGGAAAAAATCGGTTCCCAAAAAATATCGTCCGGAAGGTGAAGCGTCCGGATAAATGGCGTCCGGATAAACGCGGCGCCACTGTATATATAACCGCTGCGCTGTTCAATCCTTGACCAGATACATTTAAAATTATGACGAGGTCCAAGATTTTGCCGACTGAGGGTAGACAACAAAAGTAAGTTTTTATTTTTATTTTTTCGGACAGTCAGGTAAAATGTATTTAATTATAAATTGTTTGCAACATATACAAAGAAACAATCTCAATTGTACATGAAGTTTAACAACATTTATTCATTAAAACTGTGAAATAAAAATAATAATGGTAAAAGAAAGATAAATAAATAAATAAAATGATAAAAAATAAATACGGTTAAATGTAGATAAAATATAAATTAAATAAAATAAAAAATAAATAAAAAATTGACACCTAAATTGGTAGCTAACTAAATTATAAATGATAAAAGGGAATATTTGTGACTTATTAAAGCAAAACACGTACTTTGGATTGAACCTATTTTATTTTCTATAATTAAACTTTTATAAATTGGATGGGAAACACACACTCAGACAAACAAACAAACCAACCAACCAAAAAACAAACAAACAAACAAAAAACAAAACCAAAAAACAAACAAACAAACCAACAAACAAAAATAAAAACAGAAAGAAAAAAAACTAACCTGTTTAAAAAAAGGGGCTTCCCAAAATAATATGACAAAAACCTCCTTAATTTTCAATCCTGAAATTTGCCAGAGCTCGACCTTACAGCAACCAAAAAAATGGGGGAGGGGGCAACCAGCGTAAAAAATTACTCTCTCAGAAAAAAGTGGGGAAGCCGAATACCCCCCCCCCCCCGGATTCTACGAGCCTGCATATTTACAAATACATGTATGGGTCACAGTTTAAAATGAAATAATATATAGCCACAGTAATCAGTGGATTAATAATTTTAATGAGGTGCATATATGATATGATAGATAGATATATATATATATATATATATATATATATATATATATATATATATATATATATATATATATATATATATATATATATATATATATATATATAGTATCAATCACGAATTTTAACAAATGATGTACAAATAAAAAAAAAAGAAAATTCTCTGAAGCAGTTATATGCGGATTATCATGTTGTCAATTTTGCACTTAGCTCCTCTCCGAATATAAATTCAAGACTTACAACATGATACTAGATTATAAAAACAAGAAGACTCAATTTTTCCATAACGTAATTTATAAGCAATACAAATACAAATATTTTATTGGCGCAAACACAATTACAATAATTGGCAATGACAATGATTTTATTCTCATAAATGTACAAGCACATACATTGTAGAGAGGAGGTAGGAAAAGATACAAACACATTGAAAAAAAATATAATACATTTATACTAAACAGTACAAAATATCATGTTAAGATTCAAATCAATTATTTCCATCTATAATTTGTTTAACAATCGACAAAAATTTGCATAATTTTTTCAACACTGAACAGTTTGTTGTTGAAAAAAGTTGTTTAAATTTCTCTATATTTGATCTGCATATGAGATAATTTGAAATATATTTTAACCTAGCCTCTTTAATTTCTTTTTGTGTGCATTCAAAAACACAAAGGCACAACATACATGTATTAGAATAATTAATTGTTCATACATTGAATTTTTGGATATGCATAAATCATACAATCATTTGTACAATAATTATGTAATACAATCATTTCTAGATATATGACATTTTTAAATAAACGAGTGTGTTATTTTCAGTATTTCTGGACATTGGCTATTAACGCAAAGCTTAACCTTTCTTTAGTACAAGACATATCTGATATTTTTCCTGGAAAAAAAAATCATAAAGTTCCTTTCAAAAGTTAACCTATGATTATTGTATTTATGGCAGCTGAATATAAAATGAAATTTATCTTCAATCTCTCCTGTGTTGCAAATATTACAAAATCTTTTATCTGTGGGTATAGACAAATATCTCCTTTTTTCTATGGCAAGGTTATGTGCACTAAGTCTCAACCTGCTAATAACTGATCTCTCTGTTCTCTTTTTTAATATATTAAACTTTCATATAAATTAAGTGAATCTGATTCGTCGAGAAACATTTGTTAAAAAACACTATTTCCCGCTGAATAGTAAAGCCACGCCCTCCAGCTTAACAGTTGAAATTGTTTGACGACGGGTGATATTCCAAAAAATATTGAAAATATTGAGAATTTACGGGAGCAAGATTCACTGTAATATATAATTGTATAAAACATTCAGTATAATATAATAAATGCTGCATGTAGTTGAGTGTAACATTGAAAATTTTCATCTCTCGAAAACCATTGTCAACCTCGGCTGCGCCTCGGTTGACAATGGTTTTCTTGGGGTGGAAATTTTCAATGTTACAGTCAACTACATGCAGTATTTATATAATATCAGTGTATCCACAGCGTTTAAAATTATCAAAAACAATTTGGTAAAATTTTAGTTTTGGTGAATTATGAATTTTTGTACACTCCTCTTGTAAGCATTGATCTGATGTGCACAAATTTTTTCAAAGTGCGTTAATATCGACCATATTAACGCATTTTGAAAATATAAATGTGCACGGCTTGGTCAATATTCTTGCAAATTTTAGGTATGATAAATAATTATCTTAATCTGTTTGGATATTAACTTTTCGGTGATGATGTCACTTCAGGATCTGAGATATAGACGTTTTACATATTTTTAGGGGTTTCCTTGTTCCCCAAGGTTCTCGTAAATGTTATAAAAAGGAAATGGGTCTTTTGGGAATAATGGGGGAATGATTGTTTAATAGCACAATTTCGTTTCCTTTTTTTTATCCATTCTGTTATAAGTTCGGTAGATGTAAGGTCGATTTGTGACTTTAGCATCGCATTTTTCTTAGGGAAAAGGGAGCAGTTATAATTTTCCCATTGAAAATGAGCCTCTTCTTTAATATAATAGGTTTTTTTTAGGAAAGCTTATCTCAATTTTTTCATCTATTTTGCGTTAACTCAAATTTTGGAGAGAAAGTGTATCAATGTCATACCAGTTATGTAAATACATGTATTTGGGTAGTTGGGCTGAGGGACCTTCTACCTGTCTTCTCTTCGTTCTCGATGATGGTAGATCAAAGGCTGATCCAGCGTCGGCGCACCGCCCCCCCCCCCCCCGTTTGAAATTATTTTTTACATGTAAAAAACACCTCTTATTTGTAGGAATTCGTCAGCCTCCGTGGGCTTCGTTCCCGGACCCCCACCAGGACTTTACCCTGGACCCATTGGGGGGTTTTGATGCATCGCCCAGACCCCCTGCCTTCTACTGTGCCCCCTCTTTTCTTTATGAAATTCCTGGATTCTCCACTGTAGATCAGTTCATCAGTTTTTCGAAAGAAATAAAACAAAATAATGCCGTCTATTACTAAAATCTAAGTCCAGAATTTTGTTTTATACATATTTTTTCGAAGTGCGTTAAGTGTCTCCATGGGAAAAATATTGATGTACACTCTTAACGCACTTAAAAAAAATTATCAAAATTAGAAACAAGAGAAGCCATTTCAATTAATTCATCCAGTAAAAACTTAAGAGCTTGTACAAAAATCTGCAACCCGCCTTTTAATTTGGCAAACGCTACACAAACATAATTCATACTAAACTAAGACACAACTGTTTACTTAATTATGATATCATCAACAGTCCCTCTTGTTCATGCGGAAAGTATGAAGATGCTTATCATTATTTTTTTGCTTGTAGAAATTATGCAAATGCTAGGAACAATCTTTTCATCCACCTGTTTTTGCTTGATGAATTGGTTACTATTGACACAAACCTGTTATTATGGGGTGATAAAGATTTGTCTGTACTTACTAATAACAATATTTGCTGCTGTCCATAAATTTATTGATGAAACATGTAGATTTTAAATTGACGTCTTATTCACTTATATACATCACTTGAAAATATTATATTTTAATGTATTAATTGCATGACATATTGATATATTTAAGGAGAGGAACCAGTAAGTTGCAAGAACTTGTTTCCAATCCTTTTGATTAATTCAATAAAATATGTTCAAAACAAAAAAAAAAAAAAAAAAAAAAAAAAAATTCAAAGTGCGTTAATTTTGTCCCGATTTTAACGCACTTTGAACAAAATTTTCGAAGTGCGTTGCCACATGGCACGTTATGAAAAGTCTGCACATCCGTCCTATTATGACACATTGAACGTCCAAAATTTACAATTCAATGTTCGTACAGGATGTTTCAGCAAACATGCCCAGACTTTGCGGTTTCAATAAAAAAGTTGGACAGTATTTTTGAAAGCAAATTTTGCAAAAAATGTAAAACACATAACCAAACAATTTTATCAGTAAAAAGTTGAAGTATTTCTGAATCATCTATGTTTTAGACAAGTATTTTTAAAGTTTGGACATCAGCAGCAGTTTTCAATTTAGGTCATTTTTTATGTGTTCAAAATGGCCGCAATATTTCTTAGTCAACAACGTTATTTTGTCTCTTAAGTCCTGTGTTGCTTAAATATGGACATCATTTGAAAAGTTTAAATATATTATAAAGATGGTTCTAATAAGTATACTTCTTTTTCAAAATCTTGTGCACTAATATTGGTATGGTGATTTTGGTAATTTTCTGTTTGCATAGTTTAGTTCAAAAATATCCATAGCGATCCATTTTTGGAGAAAAAAACCTGACTTTGAAGATGTAATCAAATCTTCAAAGAAAACAATTATTGACATTATTTTATATTGTTTATATCACAATTATATTGCCGAAAAGTGTATTATAAAATACAGTTATAATTTTGTAAATATTTTATTATTGTGCAAAAATATAAAATCTGAAGTCGGGACGTGTTTGTTGAAACACCCTGTATTTGCATTTTTTAAATTTCATGTTAGATTGATAATCCACCAGTTGTATATATAAGTTGCATTGTACAACATGAAGATTAATTGCTTATAATGAATAGAAAGCCATTCTTCTGATTATATATGATTCTCGTCCATTTGAGGCCACCCCTACCCCCGCACTGGGTCCGTCTATGGAAATTCATAATTTTAGTTCATATATGAGTTAATTTCTAAGGGTGCCCCCCACCCCCTTGGATTCGCACCTGGCTTTAATAAATTTCTGTCAGATGTGATATATCTTTTCTCCTCTGTATTTTTGGTACTCTTAGGAAAATGTTAATCTGTATTAAAAACATAAAATTGCTTGTCGAGGAATTTTTTTGACGTGAAATTTTTGGAGGAACAATTCCTGGATCCGCCCTCATATGTGCAAATAAGATGTAAGTAAGTGAATATGATAAAAATACATATTCTACATATGTGAAAATAAATTTTGTCACAAGGGCTTTTCATTCGCTGATTGGTCTACTCTCAATGCAAAATGGATACCTTAATTAAAGCCCAACTGGATATGGAAATTACACAGCAATTACAGACCTAGTTTTACACAGTCCTAAAATCAGAACGTGGTACGCATGCGTACAATGGACACTCTTTTTGGGGGATACCGACGAGGAGTCAACACGTGACAAGTACGGTAAAGGAATTCATTAGTTGTAAATAAGTAATTTGGACAGAAATTATTTTCTTTTCCCCTAAAAATAATCCGGGCAGATCCTTAAGTTTTCACTTTTTTCATTTAAGGTAGATTTCTTAAATTAAATGACTGGTATTTTAATGAAAGATTATGGTTGGCACGCATTTACATAGCAAAAAAAAAAAAAAGAGCACACCGCCATTTTGCATGATCTCATGCGGACATTTAGAGCCTTTAAAGACATACTGGATGACCATTCCGATTTTTTTGGGAAGTTAGTAGGGAGTTACATCTTTATGCTTTATGAATACCAATATTAAACCACATTGACCGAACGTACACTTGATTTTATGATAATTTCAACTGAACATGTGGTCAACACTTACCGGCAAACACCTAAACTAAGGAGAAAAAAAAATGAGAAACCAGAAAGTACGAGTTATTCAATTAAATGATAATTTTAGATGTTTTATCATTACAGTTATAATAAGTTTAGTTTTCATCACAAAAGAACTGAAACGATGTACAAATCAACCATTATAAAGAGATCACAATAAATCTTCATTGATTTCTATATTTCTATCTGAAACTGTACAATATTATTTCAATCAGTGCTGTATATATTTTTGTTCGAAATTGAATAATTTGTTTCTTTCAAGATTTTAAGTACATTATGTCATCAGTATGTTTAATTAATGGTTTTTGCCATTGTTCACCAAGTGCCTTCTTTTTCAAGGTTCACCTATAAGATTCAGAACTGAATAAAATATATGCATAATAATGTATTCTAAACGCTGAAAAGATTTATACCTATATTAAATTCTTTTTTAGGGAACTGCTCTCTTGGTGCCTTATTGTAATCTGTCTGTTTTGCCCATCTGATTTTGTTTGATCGGAGCATATTTTCTCTCCCCTTGGCCCACTTGGGTTCACTACAACCATAGATTGCCTATGGTAGAGGGTGTGCAGTGACCTTTAACCAATTTTCTAGATCTGAGGTCAAGGTCAAAACACCTGTCCAGAGTATATTTTCTCTCCCCATGGTCCTTCCAGTTGGGATTGTACAAATTCTTTCCTTGAGCACTTTTTCTCACCCATTGGTTCTAGCTGACTCAAACTTCACCCAAATTAAGTGTACCATTTGATAAAGGGTCTTTCATCTTAAGGTCTTTTGCTATAAGCAGGGGCCATATGAGATGGTCACCATCTCAACAATTTCTTTTTAAGATTAAACATTTGTGAGCTTAGAAATATACTCGTATACATTAATATTTGCAGAAAAATCAAGATGGGAGATCACGCAGATGATGATTTTGGTGGAGCAGATTCTGGAGCATCCAAGACTTATCCCGCTCAGTGTTCTTCTCTTCGCAAAAATGGACATGTTGTCATTAAGGATCGACCATGCAAAATCGTAGAAATGTCCACATCTAAGACTGGAAAGCACGGCCATGCCAAGGTACAAGAAGCAATTCTGCATCCAGTTTTTGGCTGATAAATCATTAGTTAGAATAATCTAACTGTGTCTCTGGACAAGCCCTCACCACAGTTAGAATACCGTCTGAATACGTCTCATGTAGTAGCAAATCAGAACGAATCTGCTCTGAATACAAAAGTGCACAGAGGGTGAAATTTTCGTGTAAATCTCACTAGTCCAGGGACTACTGATCAGTAAAAAATTACCAGCCCAAACCTCAAACTAACTAGCCCAACAATTTTTATGCAAAATGAAACATAACAAATTAAAGTTTCAAATGCTTTTGGTGACAAAAACAAATTAAACTAGTTCTCAGTCGAAAGAAACCAGATTACATAGAAAACAAAAATAAACTAACGAGAATTTTTTTTCTGGTAAATGATTAGCCCCAGACCTCGGGCTACTGTATATTTCAACCCCTGTGTGTACCAAAAAACTCCCTCATTAATCTTGAAAAAACCTTTCTGAGTTTATTTATGTCTTCTACCCTAAAAAAATACATTATTATAAAGACAAAAATTCAACTCATTTTCTCGAATTTTTTTTTCACTTTGAATTTACACGCCGAGTTGACATTGGGAACTCTCTGCATATTTGTAGTAAATATGTAGAGAAGAGTTATCTGTTTATTTTTCTATATTGAAAACACGCAGAACTATTGTTAAACAGGATCCATAGGACAATTTCATTTTAAGGATGGAACAATCTATCTTGCTTTTCATGTATGTGAAGTTGAACCAAGGCATTAAGCAGCTAGGTTGTAAAGCAAAATCGGCAAATTGATGATATGTATCTGTATCCCTCTATATCAACTATTTTGTTACGTTATTGTTGTTAGCTCTATTGTTTGTTACTTTTTATAATCTAATCGGTTAACTTCACAAATAAGGTTTTCAGCATGAGCTTAAGATGTTATAGAGTAACAATTTATTATACAGGTTCACTTGGTGGGAATTGACATTTTCACTCAGAAGAAATATGAAGACATATGCCCTTCTACTCACAACATGAATGTCCCTCTTGTTAAACGCCAAGACTACCAGGTAAATAAAAGCTATCATTACATTTTCAACAGTGAAATACTGTGATTAATTTATTGAATAAAAGTGATAATCTCTCACAGTGTGAAAGGATACCAAAGTGATATTCTCTCATACTGTAAAAGGATATCAAAGTAAGTAAAAATAATTTCTGTCATGTCATAAGATAGTAACTAAACTGTTTTGATAGATACAAAAACTGCCAATTTCTTCCCAAATATTTTGCTGAAATCCATGTTACAATGTTTTTAATCTCACAACTGTTAAGCCGTGACATCTCAACCGCTCAACTATGACTTGACAGACTATAAAACTAAAATAAAATAAACAGAAAATTCAATATTTTTTAGTTGGATTTGGAATTTATTTCACTTTTGAGACAGGATTTTTAAAAAATATTTTCACTTGTGCTTCACACTCGTGAAAATATTAAATAAAAAATCCTGCCCCACACGGAACATTAAATATCTATTTATTTTACATATTCAAGTTTTGGAGTAATGTAACAACCCATGCCCTGTTCACACGGAGAGTTTAATTCGCAGTAAATTAATGCGAAGTAAAATTATGCGAATTAAATTGCGTTCACACGACAGCTAATGCGAAGTAAACTAATGCGAATTAAAATTTTATTTCTACTATAAGGCTATTCAGTAGGGCTATTATGACGTCATTTGCAAATCACGACACACTTTGCAGAGCAGATATACATTTGACATAATATTTCATAGTGTCTGTACAGTTTTAAGTGATTAACATAGTTTTCCTTTGTTTTCCACTCAAAAATAGCACAAATACCTATATTTGACCAGCGACATGTGGCATGTGACTTAATTCTGCCCTTACACATGCGTCAGAATTTAATTCGAATTAGCTTCGCTTAGCATTCACACGGAGCTAATGCGAAGTAATTTAATGCGCAGTAAACTAATTCGAATTAAACTAATTCGCATTAAATTCTCCGTGTGAACGCGGATCAAATTTAATTCGCAGTAACTTGCGTTTTATTCGAATTAAACTCTCCATGTGAACAGGGCACCAGACTCTTCAAGTTAAACCTTGATGTTTTATCATTAGGGAATGTAATACTTAAGGTTTGTTTGTTGTTGTTTATTTTAAGCTTATAGACATTGGTGATGATGGTACCCCATCCCTTATGGAGGAAAATGGCTCCTTAAAAGACGATATGAATCTACCAAAAGATGAATTAGGTGACGAAATTAAAAAACGCTGGGAGAACCAAGAATCCCTTCTTGTAAGTATATATAACATACATCATCACTTCCAGTCAATTACTTCATTATTGCAAAAGGGGATGTATATGTAACAAATAAAGATCTACAAATATGTTAAATTCTTTTTCTATGAATCTCAAGACAAGGTTTCCATTGAATTCATCCTTGCTGTGATTTACATTCTGTATGACAACCAAACACATCCAGTCATTTTGATTTTAAGTTAAGATGCTCATTTTATTTTTTGTTTACCTAGCTGACAGTGACATCTGCTATGGGTGAAGAACACATTACTGGAATAAAGGTGGATACTAAATAGGTGTGTAGTTGCAGTGGTACATTTCCAAATCATGAATGCATTGAAGATTTTTTGGCAGTAGCTAAGAGTATGCGTTACTGCACTATTTTTGTAAAAATATAAATGTAATGAGATATACAAATGCACTTTTTCATTTGACACTGTAATTGGGACATACATAGGCGCCACATCAGGGATGGGGTAATTGAATTGAGTAATTATAATTTACTGTATTTAAATACATTTTTCCAAAGTAATTGAAAGTATTTGTAATTGAGCTTGCTTTCAATTACAAGTAATTGAATGTATTTAAATACATTAAAAAAATGTCATGTATTTTTCAATTACATTTCAATTACATTCAAATACTTTATTTTTCAAGTTACATATTAAAAAAATATTCATGTATTTGTACTTCAACATTTTTTGGAAATAAAACTATAGTAATTGATAGGTATTTATTCATGTATTTTTCTTCAAAATTTTTGGAAATAAAACTATAGTAATTGATAGGTATTTAATTACATTCTTCAGAGTAATTGAGAGTAATTAATTACATTTTTTAAAATCAATGTAATTGTAATTGCAGATAATTGACAAAAATGTATTTGAAAGTATTTAATTACATTTCAAAGTAATTGACCCCAGCCCTGCACCACATGCACATATAAGGTTTCAATGGATTTTGTAATCATTGCAAAAGAAAACATCAATGCAATTTGTAATTAGTGTTTCAACGAGTGGCTGGAAAACTTAAAAGCATCAAAAGTTCATGTCAGTTGGACACTAGTTTTGATTGTTTCCTTGCTTAAATTATGTAGAAATGGAGAAAGCAAAATAGAAACACATAATTTGAAGAAAGTCATTTATTATTAATCTTTCAATATAAATCTTTTATATAAACACAACTTCTCAAATTTCAGGTTCCTAATATGAAGAAATAACAGAGACTAGAAATATTAAACAACAGACATTTACCGGTATTTAACTTTGACACAGTGGCTAGGTACCCATCTTCACGGAGGTCGGAGGAATGAAATATGGATGTTGGGGGTGATTCACATATATGGGTTGTGCGTTCTCTTTTTAAACCTCCATGGAACAGCATTGACTTACGACCATGCACTAAGACATGCTTTTTTTTGCTTCTTTGGCATTTTTTTTTCTTCGAGTGAGATGATCAGTGAGGATGCTGTATGATCAATTAAAGGCTACTCTAATGAGTATTTCAAGAAAGAAGAAAATCATGTGAAAAAATTGAAATTATACAAGTTTATTCAACACATCAAAATGGGAAATAAAAAGTTGCATCCAGACAGAATTGACCAAGTATTTTCAAAGTGTTCATAAACTACTTTTTCTTTTTGTGAACATGTGTGTGAGTATCTAGCCATCAATACATAAAAGTGCTCTTTGTTTTTGTTATTCTTTATTTTTCCTTTATATGCCATGAATGTCCACTACAAGACATTTTATGAAAATTTATATAGAAAACTTCATTGTTATGTATACAATTTAAAATCTGTTACCTATCAGAATTAGTTTCTGTATGAACTACCATCAGATCTGTAGGATTCTATTTGAATGAAAACTGAGAGAAATGTATTATGTTAAAACTTTTACCTCTATCTGAAATTTAAAGAACTGTTCATTGTAATAAATTTCTAACAATGAAAATGTTTTTTTCCCCTCATATTATAGGTCACTTACTGGGTAGTTAACAATTCACAATTCTTGGTTGAGAAATCAATACTAAATATTTTGTAAGAAAACTTGCCATGGAAATCATGTTTTATTAGAACAAAAGCGTCTAAATATAGTAAAAAATAATATACAAAAAGCTGGGATTTGGAAACAAGTGTGAAACTTGTATTAATCATTTTCCTTGATAATTTACAATTGATGTACAAAAAGACAGTTCCCATGCTTGACTATATGATATGGAAAAAATGTCTTGTAGGAGATTGAAAAAGAAACATTAAAATGAAAAAACCCACTATGGATGTGAGAATATTGTTCCTATTTGAAATCTTGTAGAAGCATTATATGGATACATTATCTGCATAAGTTCAGAATGCCTTTTAACAAGATATCAGTATGTAAATCAAACACGAGGATTCAAGAAATGCTGTCTTGGATTTTCATACATAGGTCTGACTAGAACATATTCAGTTGTTTACAGTGTACCACAAGCAATTTGAACTGACGATAATATTTTGGTTAAAAAGGCAAGCATTTAAGGTCATAAGCAATGTAGCATACAATAGCTGCACAATGTATGTTACCCATCATCAACCATGAAATGTATGATACATGTAGTAAACACTTGTTTCATGACTACAAGGGGAACAGTCAAACTGTTCCGAGGTAATGGGGAAGACCTGGGAAACTGTTGTTGAAGGCTGAGGGCAACAGTCTCCCAGGTCTTCCCCATTATCGAGGGACAACAGTTTGACAGTTTCCAGAGTTGTCATGAAATAAGTGTTTTATTACCTAATCTACTATATAATTTCTTAAAGTAATGATATGGACATAATAATCTATTCAATGGATTTTAAAATACATTGACAAAAGTTTGTATTATTTCTTGAAACCAAACTAAACAAGATGAATACAAACCAAATTCTTGCACCGATTGGTGTAAAATCAGAAAAATAAATGGGGATGGTATTATCATGCACTAATAAATTTATGTATACATATATTGTTTAGTAAACAACATAATGATGACTTGAAGGTTTGAATATAGCATGCTGAGTCAGACATTTAAGGCAAAACTCTACAGTGAGTGAAAGGGGCCTACAATTTTCCCAAATTACCCTCAGAAAAAGTGTTCTTGGCATCTTCTTTGAAGCGATATTAAGTTGAATATATATTTAATACGGGTATCGGGATTACTCTTCAAATGATAATTTCAAATTGAATGCCATAAAAATGCTTCTATTTATACGTAATTCAATATTATAGCTGTAAAGTATGGGAAATTAGTTATGACGTCATAATGGATCAGTTCAGCCATGCAATAGTTCATTCTGTGATCAGGTTTTGATGATGTGCAAAACTTTTAGAGATGAATTTAATTTTTGAGAATTCATAAGGACATGAACTACGATGCTTTACGCCATCATATTTCATGAGCTAATTTATGAAAATTAGGTGAAACTTGAAGTTTAAAGTCATGGGGTAAAAAAATCATAGTGCATTTAAAATGGTTGTCACAGGTAGTGCACGTGTCAAATATGAATGCCCTATATTCGCTCCTTCAAAAGTTAGCAACACTGATAAAATGTTTGAAAATTAGGTCAATCCTGAAGGTCAAGGTCACTGGGTCAAATATCATAGCACATTCAGAAACATTTTGACACATGTAATGCACTTGTCAAATATGAACTCCCTATCGTATGTCATTCAAAAGTAATCACCAAAGTTATTTTTTATGCCCCCGCCATGAAATGGCCGGGGCATATAGTGTTACCTTGTTCCATCATCATTCACCTTTCGTTCATTATCTTTGCAACAGTTGCACACATTCAACTCAAATTTGACATATGGATACGTCTTAGAAATATGCAGGTCAAGTTCGAATTTGGTCATGGTCCAATGATTTTTGACAGAGATATCCCTCTTGCACTTAGGAAAAAATAATAAATTTTCAGTTTCTGCTCTCTAACTTTTGTAGGGATGTATGTATAAGGTTGAAATGGCATATTCAGGTATTTTACCAGAAAATACAGGTCAAGTTCGAATTTGATTATGGTCCGATGGTTTTTGATAGAGTTATCCCTCTTGAACTTAGAAAAAAAATAAGAAATTTTCAGTTTCCTCTCTCTAACTTTTGTACGGATGTAAGTATAAGATTAAAATTGCATATTCAGGTATTTTACCAGAAAATACAGGTCAAGTTCGAATTTGATTATGGTCCTATGATTATATATACATATATAATATGAAATTCCTATCTTTTCTCATTCAAATTTTATGACCAATTTAAAGTAATGTCAAAATATTTGAAAAGGTCAAACTTCAAGGTCACGGGGTGAAAAATCATATTATATTTGGAAAGGACTTGTCACAGGTAATGTACATGTCAAATATGAAAGACCCACCTCTTCTCAGTCAATAGTTATAAACAAAGATAAAATTTTTGAAAAGTAGGTAAAACTTCAAGGTCAAAGTCACGGGTCAAAAATCATAGTCAATTTGGAAAGGTCTTGTCAGAGGTAATATACATGTGCAATATGAAAGTCCTATCTTTTTCTCACTCAAAAGTTATGACCAATTTAAAGTCAAAATATTTGAAAAGTAGGTCAAACTTCAAGGTCACGGGGTTAAAAATCATAGTATATTTGGAAAGATCTTGTCACAGGTAAAGTACATGTGAAATATGAAAGCCCTATCTCTTCTCATTCAAAAGTTATGACCAAGGTTAAAGTTTTTGTGACAAACAGACTGACAAGTGAGATTCAATGTCCCCTCACTTTAGCAAAAGCAGGGGACAAAAAGAACAACAAGGCTACAATTGTTGTCCATCACTTTTGCAAAAATGCAGAGACAACTGCCTTTCCTTGGGCACCATTAATTTTGACCATTTGACCTTGACCTTAATGTTTGACTTACTTTTGAAAAACTTTAACCTTCTACATATCTATTCAATGGTTGCTGCTAGGGCTTTCATATTTCACAGGTATATTCCTTGAGACAAGTCCTTACTTTGGGTACCAGCATATTTGATTTGCATTTGAGAAAGTTTAACCTTTGCTATAAGTTGCCATAGGGGGCATCAGTATTTCACAAACACATCTTGTTTCAAAAATGTTAACAATGGTAATAATTTTTGGAGGAGAAAAAATAGGGCTTGCACAAGGACTTTGATTTTTTTTTTTATCTAATTAACTGTTTTTCCAGACTTTTATTTTTAAAGTGGTTGTAGAACAAAAACAAAAGCAGCAATATTTTATTTTTGTTCCACACACACATAATAGTTATTGTCACTTACTTGGACTTTCAATAATTAAAAATGAATGTAGGTGGATGCATATGTATCACACATCTAGTTGAACAAATAAAATATTTATTTCTTATATCTACCTGTCAGATAGTTGAAAACCTATTGTTCTTAAAAACAAGGACTGCAAAGTCATGTAAAACAAAGAATTTATTGTCAATACAATAGTGAATATTTCATTAAGTTAGATATATACCACTAGTTATCATATTTTTGGTTTGGTTAAAATAAGAGTTTAAGGAATAAATAATTAACAAGACACCCATTAGGTCACCTGAGTATCACATACTTAAGTTTCACAAGCTTAAAACAAACTCCACTTCATCAGTGGCCTCTATTTGACATGACAGTTTAAACAGTTCACATTCTACATTTTCAGAAGTATAATGAAAAAAGATTTTTTTCAGGAGTAATTGATTTTTAAAATAAGGAGTCTAGAAACCATCCATTATAGATGTACATGTATTGAAATGCCTTAAAAATGTCTGCTAGATGAAGGTTTTTAAAGTTAAAATGAATACAGTCAAACCTCGTTATCTCGAACTCGATGGGACCGAGATAAAACTTTGAGATATCTGAGGGTTCGAGATATCGAGGGTAAAATCCTTAAGAAATACGTGGTTAGGACTTCTTAATAACTTCAACATATCCATGGTATTCGAGATATCTGTGTTCGAGATACCGAAGTTCAACTGTATATGCAAACCAGAAGTCTCTGATGAGACTGTAGCTCTACTGGTCTGTTTGTATAACAAAAGAAAAGTAGCACTTGGATTTGAAACATTGCAACAGGCAACAATAAATAGAATTATGTATCTTAATGTAGTCTACTTCTGTGCCAAGTTATACTGAAATCAAATGAAAACTGTAGGAGGAGTAGCGTTTTGAAAGTATTTCAGGGAAATTTCTATTTTTAGTAACCATGACAACACCATTCACCCAAATAAAAAAAACAGAAATACATATTATGTATCGTAGTGTATTCTAACTGTGTGCCAAATTAGATTGAAATCAGACCAAAATTGTAGGAGGAGTAACGTTTAATGGGAATTTCACAAAAATTTCTATTTTAAGTAACCATGGAAACACTGTTCATCGAATTCAAAAACCAATGCAATAAATTATGTATCTTAGTATAGTCTTCTTGTATGCCTAATTATATTAAAAGCAGACTAAAACTGTAGCAGGAGTAGTGTTTTAAAGGAATTTCACAGAAATTTCTATTTTTAGTAACTATGGCAACACCGTCCATTGAATTCAAAAACCGATGCAATAAATTATGTATCTTAGTGTAATCTACTTGTAAGCCAAGTTATATTAAAATCGGACCAAAACTGTAGGAGAAGTAGCGTTTTAAAGGAATTTCACAGAAATTTCTATTTTTAGTAACCATGGCAACACCGTCCATTGAAATCAAAAAACCGATGCACTAAATTATGTATCTTAGTGTAGTCTACTTGTGTGCCAAGTTATATTGAAATTGGACCAAAACTGTAGGAGGAGTAGCGTTTTAAAGGAATTTCACAGAAATTTCTATTTTTAGTAACCATGGCAACACCGTCCATCAAAATCAAAAACCGATGAACTACATTATGTATCTTAGTGTAGTCTACTTGTGTGCCAAGTTATATTGAAATCGGACCAAAACTGTAGGAGGAGTAGCGTTTTAAAGGAATTTCACAGAAATTTCTATTTTTAGTAACCATGGCAACACCGTCCATCGAAATCAAAAACCGATGAACTAAATTATGTATCTTAGTGTAGTCTACTTGTGTGCCAAGTTATATTGAAATCAGACCAAAACTGTAGGAGGAGTAGCGTTTTAAATGAATTTCACAGAAATTTCTATTTTTAGTAACCATGGCAACACCGTCCATCGAAAT
Source organism: Saccostrea echinata (assembly GCF_033153115.1). Taxonomy (NCBI): domain Eukaryota; kingdom Metazoa; phylum Mollusca; class Bivalvia; order Ostreida; family Ostreidae; genus Saccostrea; species Saccostrea echinata. Next base: position 29,755,214 of record NW_026889779.1, on the reverse strand, counting down.
CAAAAACCGATGCACTAAATTATGTATCTTAGTGTAGTCTACTTGTGTGCCAAGTTATATTGAAATCGGACCAAAACTGTAGGAGGAGTAGCGTTTTGAATAATTGTTTACAGACAGACAGACAGACAGACGGACGGACGACGGACACCTTACTATCGCATAAGCTCTTCTGGTCTCTGACCAGTAGAGCTAAAAAACAAACTTAGCCTCACCCTGAGAACTGAATCCTCAACCCATGGGACCCGAATTTCACAATTTTTGAAGAAGACTAACTGCTCATCTCTACTTTTTGTGTTGCAATAGAACATCTCCCCCTCCCCCATGCATAACTGACCAAATTTGATTGTCCTATGCCAGACAAAATGCCATACTTGTGGGTTACAACACAACTTCCCTTGATAGTCCTGGGCCATGCAGTATGCAAGAAATGTGCAAGGCACTATTTGAATATGCAGAGCCATAAGATTCTAAAATGAGGGAACTCTGATCTACTTTTCAGTTGCCACAAACCTTCCCCCATGATGCAGAAACTGAAGAAGTTTGATGGTCCTAGGCTTCACATTGTGAAAGATATGATCCAAGTCATACTAAGATTTGACTATTTATAGCCATAAAATTCCAAATGAAGCCTTCATGACCAATGTTATAGTTAATTGAGACACACGACTTCTCCCCAAGATGCAATGTTCAACTGACAATGTTTAATGGTTCTTTACACTTCATAATGTCAAAGATATGACCTCAGGACAAGGAAAAGCAAACAGAGGGATTGGAAATTCCATACCGCCCTTCGGAAGATGAGTATTTTGAAAATAGATAAAATTGGATTATCCAGTTTTGAAAAAAATAACTGAAAATGAATGGAGAACCATAATGGAGAACAGATGACCCAAATTACATGTAGGTACGAGAATGCTTGATACAGTCATGGGATATGTTATAATTTGTACCAAATTCATAATATTCAACTTTCCTGTTTATAGCAAAAACATGCCAAAAAAGAGAGAGATAATACAAAAGTACTGAATTATTAAAAATACAAAAATAAGTATGACTGTGTGATCACTGATATGCTGCACTTTTATTTGTATTTGATGGATGGTCATAAACTGAGCATCATGCTGAACTTTATTATCGGTGTACTAATGAATGGTCACTAATTATGTTGTAATTGCATCACATTGCACTAGTTTTGTGTGTGTGATGGGTGGTTATGGTTATAATCCACCTGTATTGGACACTTCACCTTCGATATCTAGTGCAGGATTATCCACCCCTTGAGAAGGGTCTTGCTTAATTAACTGTGATTCATCATCAATGTCCATATAGAAACCATCACTGACATTGGAGGTCTCTCGCTGAAACACAGGATCGTTATGAGAAGTGTCTACCTCCAATGATCGTAGTGATCGGATACTCTGAGTCTCGCTAGCTGAGTCCAGTAAGCTACTAAGGAGACTGCTCTGATCAAAGTCACGAGCTTGCTGACTGTCTAGTCGCTCGAAGGCCTGGGCCAGTGATTCTGCTGAGGATATGTTGGGCCAGGACTTGTCTCTGGTGATTTCCTCCTCCAAAATTTCGTACTGATACTTGGAGGTGGAGAAAATGTCCTCGATCCAGCACTGCAAACGCTCTTGCACAAAATAGCTTTCAATGATGAATGTCTGCAACAATAAATGAAATGAAAATTTAAATAATATTTTTTAACACAAATGAAAAGAAAATGATTTATGCGGATTCAAAATAAGTAATTTACATCATGCACTTGGACATGATTATTTGTTCCAATTTACAGGAAAAAATGCATTTTACTACATACATAAGGCTATTAAATAAACCTGGGTCTACTTGGACAAATTGATCCTACTTGTAGAAATACAATTACCTCTACAAGATAATCCAAGAAAAAGTTGATGGCTGCAATTCCTAGGTAGATACATCTGTATGGAATTGAAGGAGCTGGCTTCAGTTCAAAGAATTCAGCTACATCATCAGTCGGATAGATAGTCAGCCACAAAGACATACCGATGCATATGGCCAGATTGGCCAAAAAAAAATCTGAAAAAATAATTCAGTCATTTGTCATCTTTACAACTAGTATATTCTTGATGGTTTTGAATCATTAATATTGTTTTACAAATCATATATTTTTCAGACTTACAGTTTGAGAATACGGTTTTTCGATAAGGTTTTCCCTTAGAGAACACAACTGCCAGCGTGATGTACTGATACATGGACACGACAAAAACAGCCATGTTCTCATAGCTTGTGTAATCATCATCCTCATTTTGATGGTATTTGACAAACCTGTCATCAAATGTAACAAACACATTGGAAAAGATAAATACATCATGTACAAAAAGGGGGGATCAACAAGTCCAAAACAGACTACATAATTATCACTGCAGTTAGACTCCAGAACACTAGTTTTGCCCAACTTGTGGACAGAGTATACCAAAATTTACAAATGTTTGTTGGACAACAATTATTGTGTTGGAAGCTGTGATGGAAAGAATTCTTTCCTTTACTTTTACTCAAAGTTTTATTAATATGAAAACAGTAATACATGCATAAAGAAAGATGTAATTTTTAAATATTTGATGTATCAATTTTTCAAGAGCTGCAGTTACATATTTGAACATACCATGGCTGTTCCATTACATGAAAATAGCAGAAAACTTGAGCAGCAGTTTGGACCACCATATGTAGAATAATGGACAAAACAGGGGAGACACTAAAAAGGCTGACCAGGGGTGGGTCCTTAGACAGCTTGTCATAGGCATTAGTATATCCAACTGTAATTACAATGTAGTATCATGTTACAAGGGTTTTATGGCTTAATAATAAAAAAAACAGGTTTACCTACAAATTAATCCAGGAAAAAGTGAGTTAATTTCTAGCAAAATTGTATTTCCCTTAACTGGGCATTTTTGAATTACATTTATTACATTCTGAAATTTAATTCTGATGAACTTAACATACAGAAGAAAATAAGCTGTCAATTGAATATCAAAATTGACTGGATTTTTAATGTTAGTATTACTTCTGTATAAACGACTTACAGGTAACACTGAGTGAGGTAAGCAGGAACAAATCTATATAAAGGAACTCAAAGTCTGTAAGGTTGGCAAATATCTGTCAAAAAAAAGAAGATTTTAAAAAAAATCAATTCATAAATGATTCTCATACCAGTACAGAGATTTTCAATAATAGGCAGCAGGAGATGATTTATCACCATTTCAATAATCAGAATTGGCCACTTCAAATTTCATAATTGGCAAACTATAATAATTGGAAGTAATTCTCAAAGGATTAAATTTAGTATGAGACAATTAATTATCTAAAAAATTAATTGAAAACTAGAGCGAGCTCGTTGCAAAGCAACGAATAGGTCTTCCATTGGAGCTGCGGAAGGAAGAAGTGACCTTGAGTCAAGGTCATGCCACATTCTAAAGTTATACATGTAAGCAATCTTGTAAGGGGAAGCAACTTACAATATTTCGCTAGGAAAAACTGTAAAGGAATGTACGTGACCTTGAACATTCCAAATGCCTTGCATCAAACCATGACACACTCTCGTCATAAAACCCAATCTGTATGTTACCGACTTGAAAAGTTCACAGTGACACGTCATGTTCTTTTAGTCCATACATACAGTCAAAACATCTTATCCTTAGTGACCTTGAACTTGAGTCAAGGCCATGTCACACTCTGCATGATACCAGCAATGTTTCACTAGTACAAATACGGTAGCGAAATTACAGTTTCTCTGTCAGTGACCTAGACTCGACCAAATGACCTTGCATCAAGGCCATAACACACACTGGTTAAAAGCAATACCAGTCTGTGAGTTTCTGAACGGATAAGTTCAGCCATGTTTTTTTCAGATCATACAGCGAGTCGGAATAATTTGTTAGGTTCAGCATAATGATTAAAAAATTCATTGAGAATGTTTTATGCCCAGTTTGGATAAGTAGTAAAACGTGGAGATCGATCCTTTGGAAGAGACCGGTGCTTGTGGACAGGACCCCCCCCCCCCCCCCCCCAATATACACCCCGGGGTCCAAGAATATTTTTATTCGTCTTTTTCCATAAATTAATCTTCTAATACACATTTACAATGTATTCCATATGAAAAATCCATAAAAATAACATAGAATTAACGTTTTATTAAAAAATCATACCCGCGGTATTATGAAATAGAGAAGGTAAGTCACTTCCATTTGTTAACACTGGACCCCTCTTGGATATCGGGCCTAAAATATCATATACATGTACCTACCACATGTCACCAAAATATGTTATTATATCTTGTTTCATCGTCGCAAGCCACGGGTTTTGTGTCCATTCTATTTCCACAAACCCGTGGCTGCCTCCTTCAAATTTCTCTCGTTCTCATGAATATTAATAACATAATTCAACCAATTGAATAACATTTGACGCTTCAAGTCAGAACCAATGAAAATGATGTCTATCTTGTATTTGGATGTAACCATAACCACGAGCTGTACATCAACTTCGGTTCGAATTTCCTTTCTTAACGAGTAACGCTATTCAGCGTTCTCACACAACCTCTACATTTGAAACCCTGTATTTTAATGTAAAACCTTGTAAGTATTTTAGAATATACGTTACTCACATCTGTTCTTCAGGATCTATCGTATTTTTTTCAATAAATCTGCCACGCATAGCAAACATGATTTCATTATGGGCGCCGCCATTTAAGCGTACCAAAAATTGCTACAGAGTGATTTCATTGGTCAGGGTAAATCTTCAATGATTCAGTCGCGAGAACGAGAGAATTTGGTAGGAGGCAGCCACGGGTTTGTGGAAATAGAATGGACACAAAAACCGTGGCTTGCGACGATGATCTTGTTTCGGTAGATATTTTTGTCTTTAATCGTACATGTACTATTTAAACGGAAGACCTTAAATAGTGTCTGTGGCTGTCACTATTTCGGTGTTTTTCAGAAACTTGATCGTAGAATTAGTCAAAGTCCACAACTGGATAATAAACTGATAAATCGGCTACGGTATATTATCTGTTCACAGAAACGACATATTGAAACTGGAAAAAAAATAATCCAGAAGCAATTCATTTCATTGAAATTCTATCATGAATATTTTGTTTTAATCGATGGACTCGATAAATCAATAAACTGACCGAAGGAAAAACGTTGCACGTGCCGTAACATTCTGTACGTTTTTTTTAAATTTTACATTCTACTTGCATAATACATGCACATATATTAAACAGAAACATAAATACCAAGCCCGTCGGCATTTAAAAAAAAGTAATAAAACATAATTTGATTTGATCTATTTTATTTCATTTAAACTCTATTAATTTATTTTAAAAGTATGATTGATCTTTTTCCTTTTAATATACACTCAGGGTAAAAAAAAAGTATATATTGACTCGCGTAACTTTCATGGTTGTAGTTACATTTGAAAATGAAGAAATAATGAAACGTTGAAGGGACAGGTGTGTTGTATGGCTAGACAATGCCTTGCACATGCAGAGAAATTTACCACAGGTACTCTAGGACAGGTGTGAAACCCCTAGGGCATGCCGTTTCCTGCTCTTGCTCTGCTAATCCCTATACACAGGAAATGATCGCGACTAATACTTAATGCACAAAGAAACAGAATATATTCAAGTAAACTTGGCATTGATTTTTTTCTTGAGTATTATTGAGAATAATAAGTTTTGGTGATAAAAAAGTATATATTGACTCGCGTAACTTTCATGGTTGTAGTTACATTTGAAAATGAAGAAATAATGAAACGTTGAAGGGACAGGTGTGTTGTATGGCTAGACAATGCCTTGCACATGCAGAGAAATTTACCACAGGTACTCTAGGACAGGTGTGAAACCCCTAGGGCATGCCGTTTCCTGCTCTTGCTCTGCTAATCCCTATACACAGGAAATGATCGCGACTAATACTTAATGCACAAAGAAACAGAATATATTCAAGTAAACTTGGCATTGATTTTTTTCTTGAGTATTATTGAGAATAATAAGTTTTGGTGATATACCCCCCCCCCCCCCCGTTTTAATTGTTTTGTGAAGTTCATCACCATGCACATTCCATCTTCTGTAATTGGAGAAATGTTTAAATTAAAAACAAACCACTGTTTACAAAAGAAGTAAATATCGAGGGGAAAAAATTGTTATATTTTATTGATATCTTTTATAACGTTCACCATCGAATATTACAGCTTTCCGGTCATTCGACAATTTCAGGGAAATGCTTGCACATTAATACAGTAAAGTGAAATTATTCAAATGAATTATATTGTTTTAAATTTGGTAAAAAAAAAAAAAACAAAAAAAAAACAGTATATAGATATATTTTTTTCCTCATAGGAATGCTGAAAACTGTTAATCGGAACTCGCATTGACTATTGTTTAGCACGTGTATGTAACATTGCAGTTCGCATATAATTTGAAAAGAGAAGTTATTAGAACTTATATTTCCGACATTAAAATTTGTCACGTTAAACTCTCAAATGACTCAGCTTATAAATAGTTTTCTTGATACTATTTAAAAAAAGATGTCGCTTTAGTATTGATATATAACTTAACAAAAATAATAATAATAAATAAAATAAAAAAAAAAAACGATTAAATATATTCTGCTTTACAATTTTTTTTTGTGTTCATTCATTATTTTCACCTTTTGCGAAATAAAAGAAAATACTTTCATAAATATACATACACTGCGGGATTTTAATTTGTTTTTTTTTAAAGAGGGAATTTCGCAAAATTCCTGTTCGGGGAGATAACTCCCGTTTGTTTACGATACTAGGTGATCGATGATTTAACCGCGGCGGGGACAGGTAGGTGATGAATTTCCCGCGGAGGGAACGCGGTTTACTTGTCTCACCTGGCCAAATCCCGCGTTGTGTTTATACCGCGACGGGGCGCGGGAAATACGGGATCCGCGTTGCCTGTACTGTACATGTATAGTCAATCAGATTAGAAATACAGCGACTATCAGAATTTCGGGCCGTAAAAAAGATCTGATTTTGATTAGATTTCAGGTGTAGGCGAATGTGTGTGTACTGATGGGTTAGTTAATTCATTCAAGATTATTATATTGTTCATTTGGACGAAGGCTTCATAAAAATATACACACTGCTTGTACAGGTACACATCAATGAATGTTCAGATTAATTCAAAAATCGGCGGACATTAATTTAATTTAGTTTTCTAAAAGCAATGTTATTTCCAGAGACATTTATATTTTCTGTTTTTTGTCTCGGATTTTTCTTTTTTGTGATTTACCGGTTTACAAAGGCCTGTGTTTTAACAGCTGTTCATAAACGCTGTCAATTAATATATGATCAGAGAAAACGAGACATCTCCCGGTAATTCATTTCTTATGGAAGATATATGGATTGACATCTTAGTATTTACCTGTGTAATTACGATGTTACAAACCGTGACGATGACTGGCCAGGAGGACTACCCGTTATGAAAACAACTCATGATCAACTCAGCGGACCTATAATTGACTTTAATATATGCTGTAAATCAATAAAATCATTTCAGTTTAACCGATATTTTATTGCAAAGATAATGGGAAAAAAAGACTTGGGATTTAGAATTTTTCTGAATTTCAAACGCTTGATATGCTTATATTTGGGGTGCTCTTGCATATGCACTTATAAAACGTGCATGTTCTGTACTTGCATGCGTGTACATTGTATGTATCTGTAAAACCTTAAGAGAGCTGATAAATGTGTTCTGATTTTCAAAAAAAAATAATGGGAACCTATAAATAATTACATGTTTATCATTTTGTTCGCATACAATAATAAGTTTAGTAGAAAAAAATAATTTGTTCAAGGTTAGGTGTCTAATAAATTTGTAATATTCAAATACAGTTACGCATGTATGTCTCATTCTACATATTTTGGAGGCGCGTGTGAATGTGGGATTTTGTATTTCCATACGCTCGATATGCATATATTTGGGGCGCTTTGTATATATACAGTTGTACATTTTAAGGGCGTCGACAAAAGAACGTATATTAGATTACATACATGTACATTTAAGTTTCAAAAGATCCATTACTAGTAGGAATTAATTAAGGTTACATATTTTGAATTTTATTATGAATAAAACAGACAATTAACTCGATATCGAGAAATAAATTGTTTATAAAAATAACTATGCAACTTTTCTGTAATTCAGCGAATAAAATATTAAATAAAATACACTAGCGATTTAATCAAAGATATTTATCCACTCATGACTTAGTTTACAAAATGAATTTGGAATGGCCATTCTATGATTTGTTTTGTGTATGACTAGGTCGCTGGATCACACACGCCGATTGATCCCCGGTGACCTCCTTTGCCACGCGCTATCGAGGGAGGTGTTACATAATTGTAAACATACAAGGTGAATGTAAAAGGCGCACACTTAATGGCTGTAAATAGTCTATGCTTCAAAGTTATGTTTTATTTTCTCAGTATATTGTTTGTTTTTATATGATAAGAAGAAAAGGTTATCTTTTTTCCCCTTTTTTTAGTAGACTGGTTTATTCGACTTTGAAAAAAATGAAATAAAACGAAAAGTTGTCAAAAAATAACTTGAAAATAAAGCACAAAACACTTCAAGAACCTTATTCTAAAGAATATTAGCATCTAATGTAGCCAGATTTATTATTTATAGTAAGTTTATTTTAGTTACACGCATGAAGAGCTCTCGTTTACTTGCTGAATGAAAACAGTTACCTGTATATGGGTCAAGCTTCTGGCGCATTTAAAACACAAGACTCGAACAAAATAACGTTTTCATGAAATCAATAAGATGTTAAAGAACAACTTTTTCAACGACAGCCATTTCGAAATATTTACCGTTTTTGAGTTATAAAGCAAAAACTTTAAAGGGCTCCAGATCCCTAATTTGAGGGGCCAGCCCCTTTTTAGTGATGTCAAATGAAAGGCCTTGCAATTGTGCACAACTTTTATTCTACATGTCTTATCAAAATATGTTTAGTTTTAAAGATACAAAGGAAAATATGTCTAAATTTTCGCTCTTTTAGGCGTTCTAAATTTTGACCCCTAATTAGCGCCATTTTGAATACAGAAATCGAAAAACAAAAACCGATGTGCACAACTTCAATCCTTCTATTATCTAAATTCGGTAGAATTTCTGCTCCAGCTTTTGTAGTCTCGGAGCCTTTGTCTGGAAATGAAGCCTAATAAATTTTCATTTAAAGGGCAATAACTCAAAAGCGGAAGTGACTTTTTGAACTGTTTGACAGCATTCTGATAGAGTTTTGTAACGTCTATAAACTCTGCAAATTTGAGCAAAATCCGTTGAGAAATGAGCGAGATATGAGGTCTCAAAGTTGGCGTCTAGAAAGGAGAAGAAAAAAAAAGAATAACTAGAGCAAAGCTCGTTGCAAAGCAACGAGTGGGTCTTCCTTCTTAGCTTGTAAGTTGACGTCGTAATAAAAGGATAAATATTTGTTTAATTTCCACCTAAAGGTTACATGTTTCTGTTTAGATTGTCAACTTTGCTAACATTCTCTTTCTTCTTTGACCCAAATATCAAGAGACCTCATCTCCGGAACTCTGAATCTGGAGTGAGCATGAGGATATATAATTCAACTGTACTCTCTCCAACAGTACTCCTGAAATTGTATCCAAAACACTGATACTCCAAGACCCTCATTTCTTGAACTTTGACTTTTGATTTTTAATTTCTAGACTTTTCTATTCATCTATCATCTTTGATGCAATCATGTTAGTAACACGTGTCATACTACAGAATCATCAGTGTTTTGCTACATCACTGTCATAATAATTGCTTGACAAAACATTTACATAGCATAACTACATAGTAAGTAATCCAAATGTGTTACTGATTGAGGATATCCATTCTTTGACAATCAGTAAGTAGAAAAATACTCTTACAAGAAATGCACAGGGATGATTTCAGTAAGACACGGTGTCACTTGTGGAAAATTTTAACATAACATCTTTTTTAGCCTTTAACTTAAAAGTTAAACTTCATTATCTCAAAAACCGATATCTAAATACATGTACCATTTATATGGTGAAGTGAGTTGGTACTCCCAACCCCTTATTCTTTAAGTTTTTTACCCTGCCAGGGTTCGAAATTCACTATATACAACTCGCAAAACGCGAGTTAGAATTCCCAAATTGCGAGTTAAAAATTAGGTAACTCGCAAAAACTTGCGAGTTGATTTTTTTTGCATTGAAACTGTTGCAAAATTATATAATATGACAGAACACAATGCTTTTGATTTAAATCAGTAATTTAAATAAAAGTCACACTGTAGTTGTATTTTGTGTATTGTACAGTAGTTACTTTTTCCTTAAGTTACATGTATTTAATTTATATAAATTTAATATGAAAATTGCGAGTAGTCTTATAAAATTGCGAGTTCACTTTCTTGGTACTCGCAATTATTTGCAAGTTGTAATTTTAGGGAGTTTCTAACCCTGCCTGCATGGTTATCTGGAGTCATTGGATATCTTGATGTTTAATCTTGGTCCAGTTGAAATTGAGAAAAAATGGTTTTACTGTACTTCTTGGGTTCATTTATTCAAATGTTTTACAAGGGGGGAAAAAGACACATATATTTAAATTTTCATAACATGTTAAAATAATCTTTTACATGTACATGTATATTACACATATATTCAAGTAAATTTTTTAAATAAGAATTCATTAAAAATATTTGAATCCATTGAAGTTGATTGCAGTAGATATAATGTGAATTATGAGCCTAAGACACAACAAGCAAATTTAAAGAATAGTGGTCTCATTCTGTCATTTGTCAACTGAAAAAGTTTGATGATAATAGGCCTGAAACTGTTCAAAATATGCCTCTAAATCATTTTGAAAATGAATGGCTGCAAAATTTAAAAAGTAGGTAACCATGAACTGCTTTTGAGTCAACATGATACGAGGTCCTTAGATGCATCAACTGACAAGATTTGATGATCCTAGTCCTTATAGTAAGCAAAATATCAACATTTTAATAAATGTAATTTTTGGTCAATTTTTGAAGTGACCTTGAGACCAAGCCCTTTGTCCCAGAGTGATTCCCTGTGCAAATTTTAATCTACAATATATCCTCATCCTTTTGTGAAAGTTTGGTGATAATCTGCCCAGTGGTTCTTGAGAAGACGATTTTTTAGCAACCAGTACTTTTGGTTTTATTTACCTAATTATCTCCCCTTGTTTAAGGGTCACAACCCTAAGTTTACTATAAACGGGAGCCCTTGGGCCATAGATACACTGTGACAAATTTGACAATAATTGGCCAAGGGGTTCTTGAGTTATGGCCCATATTCTAACAAGAGGCCCATGGGCCACAATGCTCACCTGAGTTACTTTGGCCCTGCTGTTCTTCACCAGACCCGCCCTCCCTTGTAATACTTATTGCGGCCCCACCCTACCCCCGGGGGCCATGATTTGAAAAATTAGAATCTACACTACCCCAGGATGATTCCACATATGTTTCAGTTTTTCTGGCCCACTGATTCTTGAGAAGAAGATTTTTAAAGATTTTGCCTATATATTTCAATGTAAAACTTCGATTCCCTATTGTGGCCCCACCCTACCCCTGGGGGCCATGATTTGAAGAATTTAGAATCTACACTACCCCAGGATGCTTCCACATAACTTTCAGCTTTTCTGGCCCTGTGGTTCTTGAGAAGATTTTTTAATGACCCCACCCTATTTTTGTCTTCTCTTGATTATCTCCCCTTGTAAAGGGGGTTGGTCCTTCATTTTAACAAACTCCCCTTCACCCAAGGATGCTGTGTACCAGCTTTGGTTAAATTTGGCTAAGTGGTTCTTGAGAAGAAGACAAAAATATGAAAAGTTTACAGACGGACAGACAGACAGACGGACAGACGACAGACAACTGGTGATCAGAAAATCTCACTTAAGCTTTCAGCTCAGGTGAGCTAAAAAGTTTACATACACTGCACAAATGGCCATAGCATTAGCTCTTTGAGCCTTTGGCTCACAAGAGCTAAAAAGATAAAAAGAATTATGTATCTTAGAGTTGTCTATTTGTAATCAAAGCTATATTGAAATCAGACCAATTTCTTGAAATAAAAAATTGCACTGTTGTAGTGCAAAAAAATTAATGATATTTTACATGTCGCTACAATATTCAAAGAGGGTGTGTCGCAAAATTTTGAATTAAATTAGAGGGGTTATGACTGTTTCATCACTAATTATAGATGATCAATGCGAAAACACAAAGTTGAGAATTGCAATGTCATTGAAAGTCTTGGAGAGCACCGAGCTATGAAAAAATTATTTCTTCAGACAGGTAATTTTTCAAAGTGCACAGTAAATTTTCCTTAAATCAATGTGTCCGCAAACTTTTCTAACAATCCTCGTTCATGTACATGTCCTTAGCACTGAAGTCATTTGAAATATGCACATATGTTAACATTTGTTGCTGTATATGCCAAAATAGCAGTTCTCTCTAAATGTTTTTGTAAAAATACAAATATTACAAGTTCTTAATGTATTAAGGCCTGATGTGTCCATAATCCTAGATGGAAGGACTTTTATCCTTGTGTGACTGTTTAAATTTCACTATGCTGCTTATTCTTCGTCATCTCCAAACAGATGCTCTTCTGGCAAATATGGTCATGCTTGGTATCAAATTTCAGTTATCAGATGGCAGTCACACCTATCCAAAAGAAATTGAAATTTCTCATTTAAAATTAAAAAAAAAAAACTGTACAACTTATAAATGATAAATAGCGACGTTAATTTTACTCGGACAGCTAAGTCGCACAGTCAGAGGCTTTAGTCAAATGAAAGTCGAGTACTCGTTGAAATTTAAATTAATTTTTCATGTCATTTTCCTTTTTGTCTTTAAGAGACTGCTAGCCTGTACAATATTTAAACTACATTATAACCATTATACAACAAATTATTGAATCATTAACATTTTCGTAGTAATAAATAACAAATGTATTTGATTTCAAATATAATATTTACTGCCAGTGTTTTTTTTTCAGTACTTTGGGACTGGGGGCTGGGGCCCTCAGAATTGGGAATTTCAGCATCAAGTAGGCTAAATTGGGAATCTCCCAGAAAGCCCAATCACTTAAAAAGCATTGTCAAAAAGCTTTGTTTTTGTCTTTGTATTACTTTAACAAACAATTGTTATAACTAATCAAGACTATTCTTGGTATGGATTATCTAATTACTTGCATCAAGAACAATAGTGGTATGAATTATCTAATAATGAAGAAATCCAACTTGGCTGAGGTGGCAGAGGATAGTTTTTTTTAATGCCAAACATGTGCCGAGGGGGTACACATATACAATATGTGATCCATAAAAACATGTACATGGGGACAGTTTTCCAGGGGCTAATTAATTACACTTCATATGCCCATGGCTCACAAATTATGTCAACAAATTACATGTAATCTGCCTAGTAGAGTGCACATGTACCAAAAATGCACCTGGGGTCTCCCCAAATTTTGGCTTGTTTTTCCAAGATTTGGGCCTCAGTCGTACCCATACAACCCATCCCCAGGCCCGAGCGAGCAGGATAAAACACCCAGTAGTCTGTAAATCAATGCATGCCCTAATGAAAATTCACCAATTGATATGGGGCCATTCATCTTCCCTCTGAGATACACACCTTCTTCTAAGGCCTACTGCTTTTCAGCTGAATTTTCTCTGCAACTGACCACGTGTCTTAGGTTCGCATTTACAACTCTGTATATGATAAGCGTCATAGTGACACCTACAAGTTGCACATCATTTTTTTCAGCAAGCACTTTGCTACACTGCAAATGTGTCCCATAATTATTCTAATCATTTTTCTACATAAAATATCACATCAAACAGGGGATATCTCAATTTTTTAAGAAATTTGACCGGGTCTTTAGTACGAAACTATCCCCTTCCACCTTTAACTTTCAAAGTTTGCTTTTTAATTAAAATAACTTTCCATATTTAGAAAGTGCAATCAATTCTGAGTAAAAATATAATAAATATGTCTTATTTCAATGAAAAATAAAAAAGTTAGAGGCAAATAAGTGACCCCACCAATTGTCGGTCAACCACCTTAACCCCATATTCTTTGTGTTACTTCAAAAATGACCAACTCCTACAATCCAAAAGAATCTATTTCTTATCAAAACAGTGTTTAATGGTAACTTTGATCAATTTCAAATGCAGCTACATATAAAAAATTCAATAAGAATTGCATGCCTTCATGAAATGTACTCACATGAAACACATACTCTCCTATTTTTGATGTTTTGAGAAATCCCATTTTACCTCTTAATTGCTTGAATTTATATATCTATAGCTTGTTTGCAAAAAGAAAACCTAATCTTTTTTTCAGGATATTTATTGTAATATACAAAAACCCCTCTTGCATTAAAGGTTCAAGAAGAAGTGTCCTGAAAATTGCAGTTATCTACCTAGCTGCAATAATGTAGCCCTCTCTGATTTTTTTTTTTTTTATCTGATATTTTCTGGAGAGGGCTACAATTCCACAGCATGTCTGTAATGGTGCAAATATCTTTTTTAAATACGGGCGACTGCAGGCAAAATAAAATGTTTTTACATTCAACTTACTTCTAAAAAGGCGAAATTTTTATTCACTGTCAACAACATAGCCCGTTAAACGCGAAAACCAGATAAAATAAATATGCTTGTTTACCAGTCGCTCTCATCCGAAGCCATGACAGTTCTCGCGTGATGCTCTGAGACTTGCACTTGAAAATTATAAATTACTTTGTAAAGTAGATTTTCGGGGTTACTAAATGATTGTGCTGTATGGCATCACTAAATATTGATAAATAAAACTATTCCATGTGACATTTTTTTCGTAAACAGCGATATTTATGCCTAAAATAAGGTAATTCCTACAGAGATCCGCTCCCTAGAGATCTCTAGTCTCATTGGCTGTCCCAAAATAAAATCGATCAAGGTCAGTAAACATGGCGGATAAATTCAAGTTGTGATGTTGACATACACGAAAAATAACCGATATATGGATTGTTCTGTGTATGTTTGGATTGATTTATGTTTTGCATAACTACATTTTTGGAGTTCAGGTAAGAAATGTTAATTAAATAGCCATTTACTGATAATTCAATCCGAAATCCGTGCGGGAGTGAATCACTCCCGCACTTGCACCATTACGGAGATCCTAAGGAGTTGTAGCCCTCTCCCCCCCCCCCCCCCCCCCCCAAAAAAACAAGATGCCCAAGGGCCACATCGCTCACCTGAGCACTGTGGCTAGGAAAAAAGGAAAAATCAGTTTAGTACTGAAAAGCTTAAATGCATAAGTGGTCCCAACCTACCCCTAAAAAGGGAAAGGGGGGGGGGGGGGGTCATGATTTGAACAAACTTGAATCTACACTATCTGAGGATGCTTCCGTATAAATATGACAAACCGTGGCTTTGCTGTTCTTGAGATTTTTAAAGATTTTTCCTATATATTCCTATGTAAAACTTTGATTGTTCGTTGTGGCCCCACCCTACCCCCCGGGGTCATGATTTGAACAACTTGAATCTACACCAACTGAGGATGCTTCCACATAAATATGACCAATCATAGCTTTGCTGTTCTTGAGAAGAAGATTTTTGAAGATTTTTCCTATATATTCCTATGTAAAACTTTGATCGTCCATTGTGGCCCCACCCTACCCCCGGGGGTCATAATTTGAACAAACTTGAATCTACACCACCTGAGGATGCTTCCACATAAATATGACCAATCATAGCTTTGCTGTTCTTGAGAAGATGATTTTTGAAGATTTTTCCTATGTACACCCATGTTAAACATTGATCGTCCATTTTGGCCCCACCCTACCCCTGGGGGTCATGATTTGAACAAACTTGAATCTACACCACCTGAGGATGCTTCCACATAAATATGACCAATCATAGCTTTGCTGTTCTTGAGAAGAAGATTTTTGAAGATTTTTCCTATATATTCCTATATAAAACTTTGATCGTCCAATGTGGGCCCACCCTACCCCCGGGGTCATGATTTGAACAAACTTGAATCTACACCACCTGAGGATGCTTCCACATAAATATGACCAATCATAGCTTTGCTGTTCTTGAGAGATTTTTTAAAAATTTTCCTATGTACACGCATGTTAAACATTGATCGTCCATTTTGGCCCAACCCTACCCCTGGGGGTCGTGATTTGAACAAACTTGAATCTACACCACCTGAGGATGCTTCCATATAAATATGACCAATCATAGCTTTGCTGTTCTTGAGAAGAAGATTTTTGAAGATTTTTCCTATATATTCCTATGTAAAACTTTGATCGTCCAATGTGGGCCCACCCTACCCCCGGGGGTCATGATTTGAACAAACTTGAATCTACACCACCTGAGGATGCTTCCACATAAATATGACCAATCATAGCTTTGCTGTTCTTGAGAAGATGATTTTTGAAGATTTTTCCTATGTACACCCATGTTAAACATTGATCGTCCATTTTGGCCCCACCCTACCCCTGGGGGTCATGATTTGAACAAACTTGAATCTACACCACCTGAGGATGCTTCCACATAAATATGACCAATCATAGCTTTGCTGTTCTTGAGAAGAAGATTTTTGAAGATTTTTCCTATATATTCCTATGTAAAACTTTGATTGTCCAATGTGGCCCCACCCTACCCCCGGGGGTCATGATTTGTACAAACTTGAATCTACACCACCTGAGGATGCTTCCAAATAAATATGACCAATCATAGCTTTGCCGTTCTTTAGAAGAAGATTTTTTAAGATTTTTCCTATATATTCCTATGTAAAACTTTGATTGTCCATTGTGGCCCCACCCTATCCCCGGGGGTCATGATTTGAACAAACTTGAATCTACACTACCTGACAATAATTCCACATGAGTTTCATCTTTCCTGGCCCACTGGTTCTTGAGAAGAAGATTTTTCAATAATGCCGTTAATTTTTTGCTATTTCGTAATTATCTACCCTTGGAGGAGGGCGTGGCCCTTCATTTGAACAAACTTGAAACCCCTTCACCCAAGGATACTTTGTGCCAAGTTTGATTGAAATTGGCCCAGTAGTTCTGGAGAAGAAGATGAAAATGTGAACAACGACGCCGATGACAGACAACGGACAAATTTTGATCAGAAAAGCTCACTTGAGCCTTCGGCTTAGGTGAGCTAAAAAAAGGGAGAGGGCTACATTATTGCAGCTATTATCTACCCTACCCCTCCAACCATTACCTGATTCTATAGAAAATATACTGTGGAAATCTGATTTTACTGACTGTCCTTTTTCTGAGTATATTTCCATTCAATTTCAATGTATCTGAGTGATCAAATACATGGATTTGATTCCCCTGAATAATTAAAGTGATCATCCTGTCCTTACTTGGCATCTGTGAGTAAATTTCAGGTGTTTAGTAGAATCCAATAATTTCATGAAAATGTACATATTTCTGATATTTTGTTCATTAAATATGCAAAAAGACCATCTGTTTTGTTATAATTTAAAGAAAAATATATAATCTATATGAAAATAATAAAAAGTTTAAGTTCTATCACATTATAGAAGACAAATGAGGGGGAAAATGAAGGGGAGGGGGGTATTTTTTTTATGTAATTATCAATAGTAAGATGGGTCTAATTTGAAAAAAAATTAAAGCACAGCAACTCTTTGAATAAATGTGGTTCTGTGAACTGATATATTTGCATACTGACTCATTCTTTTCTCAAAATAATGATATTTAGTGAAAATACATGTAAAAAAGAGTAAGTTTATAATTTGTAATTTCAGTGATATCGCAATAACTGAGCCCCTTTAATTTTAATTAATACTAAGTGATTGCATCAAAATTTGATAAAATATATGTGACTGTGCCCAAACTATTATTTTCAAACAAATAAATTTTTCTCAGACAAAAATTGCCTTACTCTGTTAAGATTTGTTATGCTGATGCTTCGAACTCTTTGAAAATGTGTACTGGGAAAGGTTTACCCCCCTTGTGTTTAGGTCTCTCTACCTAAATGAATAAGAGTCAAATAAAAGAAATATGGTGAGTTTTGAAAATGGAATATATCAATAAACTTATTTAGAGAAGAATTAGACTAAATTACATATTTCTGAAATTGGTGTTTTCAGATAGTTTTTTTTAAATGCCAAACATGTGCCGAGGGGGTAAACATATACATGCGATCCATAAAAACATGTACATGGGGACAGTTTTCCAGGGGCTAATTAATTACACTTCATATGCCCATGGCTCACAAATTATGTCAACAAATTACATGTAATCTGCCTAGTAGAGTGCACATGTACCAAAAATACACCTGGGGTCTCCCCAAATTTTGGCTTGTTTTTCCAAGATTTGGGCCTCAGTCGTACCCATACAACCCACCCCCAGGCCCGAGCGAGCAGGATAAAACACCCAGTGGTCTGTAAATCAATGCATGCCCTAATGAAAATTCACCAATTGATATGGGGCCATTCACGTTCCCTCTGAGATACACACCTTCTTCTAAGGCCTACTGCTTTTCAGCTGAATTTCCTCTGCAACTGACCATGTGTCTAAGGTTCGCATTTACAACTCTGTATATAAGCGTCATAGTGACACCTACATGTTGCACATCATTTATTTCAGCAAGCACTTTGCTACACTGCAAATGTGTCCCATAATTATTCTAATCATTTTTCTACATAAAATATCACATCAAACAGGGTATATCTCATTCTTTAAGAAATTTGACCGGGTCTTTAGTACGAAACTATCCCCTGCCACCTGAACAACAAAACCTGGTTGAAAAACATGCAATAAACAAACTAAATTTGATCACACTTTCATTACATTTTGGGAAAATACAGGCATATTTTCAATTGGGACTGGGGCCGAATTTCGGCCCCAAGTCAGTTCTAAAAAAATCACTGACTGCACGTTTTATCTATATACAGAACATCAAATGCTCATATTTATCCTTTCTTTTCCTGCTGCTAGTACATGTACCCGTTATTGATTTCTTACCTGAAGCCATTTGAATGTGTCTTGTCAGTGACCCGTGATTGTTAAACAATTAAAGTGTAACACTTATAAAAACAAAATTTTAATTATGAGATTTTTTGCATTCAATCAGTACAATTTAAAAATGATTGATATTAATATCAGAAAGAAACACCTTTGAATTATGCTCATAACCATTCCCCAGTTTACATGTATTTATAAAGTTTTATTATTCTTCATTAATTGGTAGTTCCATTATATGAGATCTGAGATCTTACGAAATTGAAGGTTGAAACTTTACAATTTGGATCCGACATCTTTTAAAGTATGACAATGCATGTTTGTTGAACAACAAAATTCCTTTGAACAATTAACAATGACTGGTTAAGCCTTTCCCTGAGTTTGAACACTGATACATTAATAAATGAACTGAGTAGATCCATTTTTTTAGCTCACCTGAGCCATAGGCTCAAGTGAGCTTTTCTGATCAAAATTTGTCCGTTGTCTGTCGTCGTTGTTGTCATTGTCATTGTTGTTGTTGTAAACTTTTCACATTTTCATCTTCTTCTCAAGAACCACTGGGCCAAATTCAACCAAACTTGCCACAAAGCATCCTTGGGTAAAGGGGATTCAAGTTTTTTCAAATGAAGGGCCACGCCCTCTTTCAGTGAAAAAATAATGGCATCATTTAAAAATCTTCTTCTCAAGAACCACTGGGCCAGGAAAGATGAAACTTATGTGGAAACATCCTCAGGTAGTGTAGATTCAAGTTTGTTCAAATCATGACCCCCGGAGGTAGGGTGGGGCCACAATGGGGGATCCAAGTTTTACATAGATATATATAGGAAAATATCTTTAAAAATCTTCTTCTTAAGAACAGTAAAGCCAAGATTGGTCATATTTACCGTAAGTTTTGGAAGATAGGACGATACTTTTTTCCTCAGAACCGCTGGGGTCGTCCTATTTAACGAATCGACCTATCTAAGGCCCAAGTTTACGAAAAATGCCCCAAAATCAGTAAAATTTACGTCAATTTTAAAGCAAATGTGTGCTATTTTCGTATTTTTTAAAATTATTTACCGAGGAAAAAATAATAAACAGTAAAGAATTAAATATTTATTCCATTGATTTCTTACAAAATAAGTTCCATTAAATATCCGTCGATGTACAAAAAAACTTATTTATGATCAATAATGTCTCAAAGTATATTTACAACATGCCGTGTCCATCTTGTGAAGTTGGAAGTCGCAATCGTTTACTAATAATAAAACCGCAACCGTATCAAAGTTTAAAATATGGAGGAGTTTTCACAATCGCAATTGTATTTTTTTTACCATTTATTTGTAACGATTAATTGAAATAGTATACCTAAATATTTTTTCATTGTCTTGTGATATTTATTTAAATGTAAAATGTGTGAAATAAATTGTTGCCAGTAAATCCCTTAAATTATTTACCAAATATACCGCTAGTCATAACTATTTTGTTTTATATCCCAAGGGGTACACCGAATTATACGAAGATTGGCTTCTAATAGAATTCTAATTGTCTGACAGATAGAGGGATATACACTGTGTACACAAAGGTGTTAACACCTGTTGGTTTAAACACCTGCGGGGCATGATTAACAAATCCACGTGCCGTTAAAGGGGTATTAGTGCTATACATCATTGAACAAACAAAACTGTGAAATTTCTGATGACTGTTAAATTGCGAATGTACTCTCAATTAATTTATTTTTTACAACAATATCTCAAGCGAAATTATAGCATGTTAATATGATTAATTTCAATTGCTCACTGTTACATATAATAGTCATTTGCGTGTTTTAGCAAATCCCTGGACAAGAACTATAAAAATGGCGGTCATCGCACTTAATATTGTACCCCGGTAAATAATGTCGGAATAAAAGAATGTGTCCACGATGTTCTAAAATGGAAATGATTATTGTTTGATTTCGGGTATTTCCCTAATTATAGCTGTTGTATACTACCGTATTTATGTGTTTAACGACAGAGTTAAACAACGATGGCGTTGAACAGGCAAGTTGGAGAAAATGCGTTATATCACAATTCAAGGAAGTTTTAACTATGTTTGTATAAAACACTTGTCTATTAAAATGCTCTACTCATAAAAATACCAGTTTATTTTCTTCATACGTTAATATCACGGGTTAAGTTAATTTAAAAGACCTTTACATGTTGTGATACGTAGTTTCTAAGTAAGAATCTCTAGAAAGTCGATAAACAAAGCCTCGTCCTATCTTCCAAATCGTCCTATCTAAGGATTTTTAAAAAATTACGGCTGAAAATGAGCCTTTCGACCTATATACCCCATCGACATATACCCCAAGACTTACGGTATATGGAAGCATCCTCAGGTAGTGTAGATTCAAGTTTGTTCAAATCCTGACCCCCGGGGGTAGTGTGGGGCCACAATGGGGGATCCAAGTTTTACATAGAAATATTTAGGAAAATATCTTTAAAAATCTTCTTCTTAAGAACAGCAAAGCCATGATTGTTCATATTTTTATGGAAGCATCCTCGGGTAGTGTAGATTCAAGTTTGTTCAAATCATGACCCCCAGGGGTAGGGTGGAGTCACAATGGGGGATCCAAGTTTTACATAGAAATATATAGGAAAATATCTTTAAAAATCTTCTTCAAGCTTGTTCAAATCATTACCCCGGGGATAGGTTGGGTCCACAATAGGTGATCAAAGTTTACAGAGGAATATATAAGTCTTTTTCTCAAGAACAGAAAAGCCATGATTAGTCAAATTGATATGGAGGCATCTTTGGGTAGTGTAGATTGAAATTTGTTCAATTGAGGACCCCTGGGGGTAGGGTGGGGCCACAATGGGGGATCAAATTTTTACAAATGAATATATGGGAAAAAAATCTGCTGCTCAAGAACAACAAAGCCATTTGTTATATTGATATGAAAGCATCATCAAGTAGTTTAAAATTCAACACCCCCCTCCTTGTAAACTTTTAAATACTGTACTGATTTTTGCTTTTTTTTCCTAGCCAATGTGCTCAGGTGAGCGATGTGGCCCATGGGCCTCTTGTTTTACATTGAATTTAAGAGTAGCAAATTTTAAACTCACAACCGACTTAACAAATTTTAGTCGATAGTCAATATGATTGAATGATAGTCGAATACTCGAATATTCATTGACACCCCTAATGAAACCATCAAACAGTGTTCAAAGATACTGTCACATTTTCCGTGTATTATTTGTAAAAAGTACTCTATTAAATAGATGTTTACATGCAGTCAATTTTGAGGATGTAATTACAAAATATATTATAAATAGGGATATTAATTAGGAGTTTTTTTTTCATGATTTCACAAAGGAAATGCACATAACTTATACATGTAGAAAATTTATTAGGGATGGCAATGGTCAACTGGGTAACCATCTAATCAGTCAGAAATATAGTAACCGGTTTAGTATGGGATGACGGGTTATGATTTTCATAACCAGTTAGTCGGTATTTTTTGTATAATATGTACTTTTTAAATAATATACCAGTATACATATTTTTTTTTTTAAAAATTACCACTAAGATCATGTAGATAGCATGTGTAAAACTAGTCTCATTCAAGCAGATGCTCGACTGTCTCCATAAACTCCTGCTCGTTGGAGTTTACGGAGACAGACGAGCATCTGCTTGAACGAGATTAGTTTAAAACTGAAAAGTTGCTATCGACTTATTAAATTATTCACAATATACAGCCACTGTGAAAACAAATCCCCATTATTTTGTCATTACAGTAAAACATGCTTATAAGTGCCAGGGACAAATAATTTTGATTCATTATAAATGTATTCATTTTTCAGTTTAGTTTTCAGTATGTTTTAAAACCACAGGGAATGAAAATCACTTCACTATATGCTTCAATTCCTTATTTAAGTCTGTTCGCAGTAAGCGGGTTTTACTGTATAACCCAAATACCACTCTAAGTTTACATACCCAAATCATAAAAAATTCTATATTCTAATTTCAAGAACTAATTTTTTACTAAACAATGTTTTACATGGTAATTAATCTAGTTCATTATCTGTAATGGTAGCCTAGTTGTAGGGTATTCATTTTGTAATCAGGAGGCCTGGACTTGATTCTCATTTGCTGTGTCAAACCTAAGACATAAACATACAGGTAATGAAGGTTCCTTCACCAAGCGCCAAGCATTAGAATGAAAGTCAAAGGTTTTTCAGATGAGACCTTAAAAACCTCACAGTAGATGTTGGGACAATAAAGAACCCTCACTACTCAATGGGCCTTAGTGCCAAGTATTAAGGTCTATGTTTGAAGCCCTTCACCAGTATGTGGTAATGTCTCTATACGAGAGAAAAATTCTCAAGTAAGGTGTAAAACAACATACAATCAATCAAAGTGTCAGTAAGAAGCTGATCCTTACGTCGCAGGTTCAAATCCCACAGCTGGATGTGGAGATAGGTTCCTCAGATGGAACCGTATGAATCGAGGTTCTGTGTCACAGAAGGTGCTGGCATGAAAAAGATCCCTCACTTCCCAAAGGCCATAAGTGTCAAGTACAGGTCTATATTTGCAGGCCTCCACCAGCAAGTGGTGGCATAATAAATATGACTAAAAGAAATTTGAAGGGGCAATAAACAAAACACAAATCAATCCTGCAGTCTTATCACAGAAATAATTCAAACTTTTACGTATAAATATATTTCCAAATTTCTTTTGCAATTTAACTGAGTGACATTTTTGAGATTTTCCAATAATAATACACATTTACTAACTGGGTTCGAGGGCAACATGTGTTTTGTCGGACCCAAGAACCAAACTGTTTGCCTGATGCCATTAGGCCGAAGGGAAACAGTTTGGTTCAAGGGGTCAGCAAATTGCATTTTACCCCGAGAACATGGTCAATAAATGTTTTGTTATATCTTTTACTTTCTTTTTTTGTTTGACATACATGTATTTTGTAGTGGCTTCCATGATGTAAATTTCCTTTACCAGCACTGAGGTAAAACTCTATCAATTCCGTAACTTTCGAACACCAACGAATGCAAATGAGATTTAACTAATCCCGCGCATACTGTAATATGTAAGCAGTCCAATGATCTCATCGACAGGTTCAATATCTCACTTTGCGGTTCAACATAGATTTTTTTATGATTGCTCATAAAACCTTGGAAATGTTAGACATTTTGAGTGTACACTGGTATAGATTTATATAAGAACAAATTTTTAAAGGTATAACAAATTATAATATTAATTAAGGCCCTAGTTATAACAGCTATTCATACTTGTTGAAGAATATATATAACAATAATTATCATGTTTATACATGTAGTATGTTAGATAGTGTATTGTTGAATTTTTGCATTTTTTTGTTTCAATTAAAAAAAAATAAGTCTTGGTGAAATTACATGCTCTCGTGCATTTAAATATAAGGTAAAGCAATGGGGATTTGACAATGTCATGTCAGGGATAACAGACAGAGACTGAACCATAAAATAGATAACATACATCAGTGTTTGTGCGTACATTTATACATTTGCTGGCATATACATGTAAACATCAGTGCTGTAAGCAGCTGTTAAATTTTAGATAAGAAAAATTCTAACCTTCATTTCCATGGTGCACGCCAATCATATATTAAAATGTCACCGTGAACTCTTTCATCACTCGCTACATTTATCACAGAAAACTCCGACACAAGACTGTTCATCGCTGTTAATGTGATCGTCAGAATTTCCTCGTAAACAATTTGCGCAAGAATATATATATCCCTTTAAAACTAATGCTCCCTGTACGCAACCAAGGATTTTATATGCTTCGAAGATCTGGATTAAACCTGCATGTCTACATACGGCTGGTACGTTAAGAAAATGTGCAACTGTCAACTTCACATATTTTCTTCTCATTTTCTGTGTGCAATTCCGACTTGCATGGCTACTTCCGGGGACGTACTAAAGACTTGATATACTAAAGACCTGATATTCGACCTGATGATTTTTTCAAAAAATAAAATAATCAGATTGAGTGTTAGACATGATTTATTTTTAAAAATTTTTGATTATGAAGCATTATGCTATACTAAACTACACTTTTTTTTTTAAATATTTGCCAACAAAGCATCAGATCAAATCACGTTTTTCGTATATCGGGTCTTTAGTGTCTTCTTCCCACAATGCCGCTCGTGATTGTTTACATCCAGGTTACAAACGAGAGGCCCCGATTAAGACTCTTTCTATACGGATGCATTTGTAAATGTTGATTTACCTTTACTTGTGTAAATAACTTGCATTTATAAACGATTTAAATAACAGAAAACAGAGAAATCGAATCAAAACAATTTATTTAAAACACAACAACTATCTAAAACCGTACAAGCATGTGTTACGTTGCCCTAAAAGGCGTGGCTGGTTTGTAGACAACTTGTTCCTGTACGATTCTCGAATAATTATTATATAAAATAGAATAAAATATAGCACGGAGCTTGTTTCTCTTTATACCACATGACAAGATTTAATATGTTAGAAATTATGTCATTCAAACTTTTTCATAATATTTTAATATTTTTAGCTATCCAAAAAATACTTTTATGACCTGCTGTCCCCTGAATATAGGGGCTAGCCCCTTTTTCTTGATGTTATCTGAAAGCTCTCGTAATTACACACAACTTTTATTCTATATGTCTTACCAAATTTTTATCAGTTTAAAAGTTATTAAACAAAAAGCAGCAAAATTTCATGGAAAAATAATTCTTAAAACTTGCCGTCACATAGCTTCCGAACTTAAAAAAATTAGCCTACAATTTTAATGTTCTGCGCATCTGCAATGTATTAGTTACAAGTTCTCCAGTTTTCATGCAAATATCATGTGTCGTTGTTGAGAATTCTACTGGACAAGAGACCCTCCAAATATCGATTGAAGGGCAATAACTCATGAACGGGGGTATATATCAAAAATTTGAAAAAACCGTTTTTAGGCAATAATACATTGTATCTACCCTGAAAATTTCATAGCAATCGGACAAAAGGTCTCCGAGAAATCGCCTGCTGAAAATCGGCGGGAAAAAAAAAATAAAATAATAATAAGAAACAGTAGAATAACAGTAGGGTCTTCCGAAGGAAGCTCGGAAGACCCTAATAATCTTAACCATCAGAATCAGTAGAAGGTCTTCCGTTGGAACGGAAGACCTTAAATATTTCCAGTAATGAATTTCCTTGCAGTAAAACATATATATGTATAAATTTTAAAATGTATGTTAATAGTGATATAGAAGTTTAGGATGGTACATGTAGTTCAATTTATCAAAAATGTCTTCAGACAGATCTACATAAATAAAGCACCTGAACCAAGATTCCTATAACTTAGTTGCATTGGTTATTCATTTTAATTTGATCCAGAAAGTTTAGTTAAATTGGGAAATAGCAGATGCCTTGTAATTTTCAAATAACTTCTTAATGCTTTAGGCAAGATGCAAAACTAGAAACATAATTGTTAGTGCATCATCCCTGCATTATTGGTCCAGGCGGGACAGGGTAGCTAAGAAATACCATGAAATAGATCTGCTTCAAAAACTTGAATTTGTGATGTCAATGCTGGGGATTTAACGTAAACTCTCCAAAACTTTGTCTAGGAGAGCAAAATTTTGCAAGTTATAAGTACGCTCTTTTTTTATCTACTCACAATGAAGTTGGAGGGGATATAGTAATGTTAATGTGTGGGTGAGTGGGTTTGTGCATAAAGGAAGTTACGCAAGTTGTAATTTATATTGAGATCAGTGTGCTCTTTTGCAAGGGGATGCTCTCCTTTGCAGTACCCTTGTTAATTTTGTTTCATTAGGTATCAAATATGTTCAGATCAGTAAACATACACTGATGAGTAATGAGTAAAACATAGTTACATTTCTTTGAGCCATTGACATGATATATAGTCATATAAAGCAAACTCACCCAATAGAGAATTAACACAGAGACAAACTGGGTCAAACTGTAACAGGCCATATACTTAAAAATCCCAAACGATGTCACCAGGGCTCCTCTTCCCTGTCTAAAAGAGAAACATAACATCAGCAACAAATATTTTTCAAAAAACTTTAAGACATAAAATTGTGAGAATGGTAGATTTATATTGCTGACCAGTTATGAGTGATGTTTTGTGCTTAGAAAATTAAACATGCAATGTGGCTATTGAAAAATTCAAAGAATTTAAAAATGTATAATGGCTGTGTAAGAAAGAGCTAAGGAAAAATTAATGGTGATGTCCTGCGAGGTTCTGCAATATATTAATGCTTAAATCTTAATCTTTGAAAAAGTGACAGAAAAATTTAAAGAATTAGTTTTTTTAACCTTCCCCATACATCTTGTCATAATAAACTGAAATGTTGGATAAAAAGTGGCTGAATTCTTGCATCATTTAAAACTATGAAAGAGCATATGAATATCTCATTTTCAACCTATTTTCCTGGCAGTAATCCTAAAGTTCATAAATGCAACACTTTCTTCAACCATGCTTCACTTCAGTAGTGAATATGAAATGATAGGTAGGCAAGTATTCAAGTTATCACATATCACTTTAAGAACTGAAAGACATATCATCTATCTTAACTAACATTATATATGACCTTGAGCTCTGCACAGAATGCTTTGAAAATTAAGAGACACACGTATCCCAATTCATAAGTTCTGATTTAAGCTTTATCCTACCTTTTCTTTGGCTTGCAGATGAATATCATACAGCATTTAGATATGATGTTGCTTGCATGGTTTTCTTGAGATAACCAGATGAGTCTATATATAGACCATTCAGTATTAGGTTGTTTAGATATGATCATTGTTAAGGACTGTGTTTGGCTGGTTTTCTTTATATTAATCAATGGGTGTTAACACATTCAGTATTAAGTTGTTTAGATATGATCAATATTTAGGTGTGTTTGTTTGTTTTCTTGAGCTTTCCTGTTGAGTTTTTGGATGCATCCAATATTAGACTACTTAAATATGAACAATATTTAGGACAACATTTGGTTGTTTTTTTGTTTTTGTTTTTACTTATTTGATGAGTTTGGGGATGCATTCAGTATTACGCTGTTTGGATATGATCATTATTAAGGACAGTGTTTGGCAGATTTTCTTGAGCTTACCCTAAGAGTGTTGGGACACATCCAATATCAGGCATTTAGATATGTCATCATTTAGGAGAGTGTTTGGTTGGTTTTCTTGAGCTTACCAAATGAGTGTTAGGAAACATCCAATATTAAGTTTTTTTTTTTTTACTTTTCATCATTTAGGAGAGTGTTTGGTTGATTTTCTTGTGCTTACAAGATGAAGGTGCCCACACATTCAATATAAGGCTGTTTAGATATGATCATTATTTAAGACAGTGTTTGGTTGGTTTCCTTGAGCTTTCCTGATGAGTGTGGGGACACATTCAATATTAGGCTGTTTAGATTTGATCAATATTAAGGGCAGTGTTTGGTTGGTTTTCCTGAGCTTACCTGATGAGTGTGGGGACACATTCAATATTAGGCTGTTTAGATGTGCTCATTATTAAGGACAATGTTAGGTTGATTTTCTTGTGCTTACAAGTTGAAGGTGCCCACACAATCAATATAAGGCTGTTTAGATATGATCATTATTTAGGACAGTGTTTGGTTGGTTTTGTTGAGCTTACCTAATGAGTGTGGGGACACATTCAATATTAGGCTGTTCAGATGTGATCAATATTAAGGACAGTGTTTGGTTGGTTTTCCTGAGCTTACCTGATGAGTGTGGGGACACATTCAATATTAGGCTGTTTAGATGTGATCATTATTTAGGATAGTGTTTAGCTGGTTTTCCTGAGCTTACCTGATGAGTGTAGGGACACATTCAATATCAGGTTGTTTGGATGTTATCATTATTTAGGGCAGTGTTTGGCTGGTTTTCCTGAGCTTACGTAATGAGTGTGGGGACACATTCAATATTAGGCTGTTTAGATTTGATCATTATTTAGAGCAGTGTTTGGCTGGTTTTCCTGAGCTTACCTGATGAGTGTGGGGACACATTCAATATTAGGCTGTTTGGATGTGATCATTATTTAGGGCAGTGTTTGGTTGGTTTTTCCTGAGCTTACCTGATGAGTGTGGGGACACATTCAATATTAGGTTGTTTAGATGTGAATGGAGAAGCTACAGATGCCTCTGCTTCTGAGAGTGAGATACCAGCATGAGCTGTCTTCAGGGCTCCACAGTCATTAGCCCCGTCTCCACACATACCCACAAAGTACCTGTCCATACACACCAAGAGAGAAGCATGGAAGAAAAGTTAGCAATGAGTTGACAATGAGCACAATATCAAGTATTTTATAGCATTCATAATGTCAAATGATTTATTTTTAAAACTCTGTGAATCAAAAAAGAAAAGCTACCCTAGTTCCTGGAGTACTTCAATAAGCTGGGATTTCTGGTCAGGTGACATTCTGGCAAACACTGTACCTCTAGTGCAGATCTAATTAAGGCACATTCTCAAGCATTCAACATACATATACATGGTTATTGTCATTTGAATTTATTTAAGAAAAAGTTGCTGGAATATAGTTATCAAAATTAATATGTCCCTAGAAAACTTTCTTGAACAGAAATACAATAAAACTCAGTCCAAGGGACCTGTGAATTTACTTTGCTTTATCCACTTCATTATATCCATATTATTAATTCGTTAAAATATATAGCAAATTTGCAATAGACTTGTTTTTCTTCAAGTAATTAATATAATTTATAATGACTACTGTATATGTTCAGGGAAGTATTGAAAATTTGCTTAATTCCTATTAGTACTAAACAAGTTTTACGGCATGCTAGAAAAAAAAAAGAAATCAATATGGAGACAAATCAATGGATGACTTACTTTTTGCAGTAGTAATGGAAAGTGATTTCTGACAATAGCCCATGATTTTCCATCCATAGCAAAGTGAAAGTAAGAATCGGTGAAATCCCCATCAGGCATGGCCAATCTTGTCTCCTGTTGGTAAAGAAAACCTTGAGCACCTGCATTTTTATACATTTATTACATACAGTACAACCTATATTCCAGAAGATTTCTAAAGTGGAGCTTCTTTCAGTCACTGCTTAATTATTCAAACAAAATCATCAACTGATATACTCTAGTGTTGTAAACTTAAAGACATAAAACAGATCACTAACATTTGGTGACAATGCAGCAGTAGACAAAAAAAAAATCTACTGCTCCATTCTGCCACAGTGTTGGTGATCGGTTTTATGTCTTTAAGTTCACAACTTTGGATACAGACACTGTTAAATATTGTTCAGTATCCGCATGTGGGAATCTCCCAAGCATTTTCAAGCTTCAGGTGTTGGTTTCCAGTTTTTCTTTGTTTTGTATACTTTTAGTGTGTAATAAACACATGATAGCCCTATAATCATGAGAGTAAGGCACAAATGTAAAATGTAGATCACAGTATAGTGATATCCACTATATCTGACATGTAAACAGTTTTGATTTCATCCAATATCTGACGAATGCACTCAAATTACACCCCAAACATAAGTGCGAAAATTGAAATACATCTACCTAAAATAAGTACATGTACATTACTTCAGTCTACAACAGGCTATTTAAGTAAGATGACCAGGGCCACATCACTCATTTTCCAACTTTGTAATACTATAGAGAATTTAACTGAAAAACAGATCTGCAGATTTTTCTGAAAATAAATTTGGGTATTTGCAACACATAGAGAATTTTTTTTTTCTGGACATTTTTCAAGAAACTTTCAGGGATGAGCTATACATTGTTTGTACTATAAGAGGCACACTATACAGGTGATTTTACAAAAGTAAAAGTAACAAAGCACTCACGGTAGACTTTTCATGTACACGATCCTCTGGATCTTCAGTGTACATGTACTCCAGCCAGGGGTCATTTTTACCTGGCGTCCCAGGAAATGCTTGGACCAAGATGATTTTCTGATTTTCATTGACCATTCCACATTCTCGGGCCACACTCAAGGCTGTCAACATGTTGTCACCTGAAAAAGGCAAAAATAAACTTTGATTCATATTAGTAGTATAAAAATTACTTACGATTCATCATTTAATTTTGCAAATAACTAAAAAACAAGAAAGGTTCTTTTAGTACAATGATATTAAAAAAACACACACAAATTTCTGCTTTTAGTTTGAGGAGAATTCTTGGTGCTAGGTACCTGTGACCATGACGGTCCTAATGTCTGCATCTAGAAGTTTGTGTATTATAGGGGTTGTTTCTGGCTTCAGTCGGTTCTCAAGCACCAAGAATCCCAGGAAAGTCAGGTTTCTCTCCACTTGCTCTCTGAGATTTTGCAATCACAAAACAATAATTAACCAAGTGAATAAAAGCCTCAGTATATATATTAACATAAAA
Organism: Saccostrea echinata; assembly: GCF_033153115.1. Classification (NCBI taxonomy): domain Eukaryota; kingdom Metazoa; phylum Mollusca; class Bivalvia; order Ostreida; family Ostreidae; genus Saccostrea; species Saccostrea echinata. The sequence goes on along the minus strand of NW_026889779.1, from coordinate 29,723,811 downwards.
TAGCTATAAAAGAATAAGGATTTTAAGTCTAAGAATGTTTTGCTGACATCTGTTGGAGTACATACCTCTGAATTCTCTGTAATTTTGCATACTTCAATTTTGTTGGAAGAGATCTGTATGCAAGGGCAAGAACTCTGTAACCATGTTTTGTGTAATTGATTAAGACCTTGTGAAAATTGCTTGGTACTGAAAATAAAATTGTGATGTAAATTAAATGTTCTGCCTGATAGGACAAAGAAACATCCTTCAATCCAACATTTTATTTTTACCTGTCTCAGATTTAGATAGGGAGGCAATCATCTCGGGGGCCCCCTTTGTATAGAGTTCAAAGTTTGGGGCTCCTAGTTTACGTGTTATGACGGACATTCTCTGCAGACTGGAGGCAAAAGTGAACTGCCTCATGATGGCTATCTCTTCATACTTTGGCTAAAAAAAATGAAATTTTAAACTTATTTTTATCATTATTTTTATTTTTCAAAAATTGCATCCATTTTTAGAGTAAGTCAGATGACTTTACTTTATATAGTTAATTTTGCATGTTATTAAACTATTAATCCTGTATAAACTTTTGTGCTTAGTCTAATATTCCCCTGAAGCCTTCATATAAGACCTCACTCTGAAAGAATTAATGTTCAAGGAAAGCAATTCTTTGTAGCCTGATTAAGCAAGGTGAACATGGCCATGACTGTTCTAATCAGATTATAAATTTAACTGTTCATCAAACAGTCTCTGGATTTAACTCCTTTATGACTTCTGTCACAGTAGTAAGATCCTATATCCTGTTTAATCTAGCTTGCTTTATACTGTACATTGAATATCTTGGTGTCATTTACAGATTTAGCTCCCTTTGGTCTGACTCTGGTGAGAAAAATCTGTAAGAAACTTAATGTGACCTATTCATTAAAAATTTTCTTGCTTTCCCTTGAATTATCTTACTTTGATTGACTATGGTGTGGAGAATCTACACGAAAACTTGCCATGAATTGTTCAATAAAGAGCTCTTTATTGTCCTCAAAATTAACTCCCTTTGGTCTATGTTGCATAAGAATCCACAAGATCTTACATGAACTGTTCATCAAAGAACTTCTTGTTGTTCCAGGAGTTAACTCCCTTTAGACAGACTATAGTGGGGAGCATCTATAGGATCATTGTACCTTGAAATATTCATCAAAAAGCTTTTTATTGTCCCCAAAATTAACTCCCTTTGGTCTAACTATAATGGGGAGCATCTATTAGATCTTACCTTGAACTGTTCATCAAAGAGTTCCTTGTCGTCCTTGACATTAACTCCCTTTGGTCTGACTATGGTGGGGAGCATCTATTAGATCTTACCTTGAACTGTTCATCAAAGAGTTCCTTGTCGTCCTTGACATTAACTCCCTTTGGTCTGACTATGATGGGGAGCATCTATTAGATCTAACCTTGAACTGTTCATCAAAGAGTTCCTTGTTGTCCTTGACATTAACTCCCTTTGGTCTGACTATGATGGGGAGCATCTATTAGATCTTACCTTGAACTGTTCATCAAAGAGTTCCTTGTTGTCCTTGACATTAACTCCCTTTGGTCTGACTATGGTGGGGAGCATCTATTAGATCTTACCTTGAACTGTTCATCAAAAAGTTCCTTGTTGTCCTTGACATTAACCCCCTTTGGTCTGACTATGATGGGGAGCATCTATTAGATCTTACCTTGAACTGTTCATCAAAGAGTTCCTTGTTGTCCTTGACATTAACTCCCTTTGGTCTGACTATGGTGGGAAGCATCTATTAGATCTTACCTTGAACTGTTCATCAAAGAGTTCCTTGTTGTCCTTGACATTAACTCCCTTTGGTCTGACTATGGTGGGGACAATCATATCATATCTGCTCGCTTCCTCCTCTCCTGGCTCCTCTAGATCCTTTTTAGTCAATTAAAAATTTAGGTCATGACCTTTTTTTTTCTCTATTCACATAATAGATAAAATATTCCTCAAAAAAATGAAGAATCACCATAAACTTTTCTTCATAGAATTGACTTGGAAAAATGTAATTTATTCTTGAGATACTTTTAAGAGTAATAGCAAAGCTACACCTATATATGGCTGGAAATAGCTAATTCTTAAAATATGTATAAAATTGAAGCAAAGCTGTATATGGTTGGTAACACTAATTCAGAAAGTGCAGAAATACTTGAGGAAATACACTGTCATTTTTAATTTCTTTTCATTGATTTCTTATTTTTTAATCACATACCCAGTTGGTGGCCTCAAACATGATGAGGTCCAATGGGTCCCCACTGAGGATCCCATCAATCATCGTCAGAGAATGACAGGTTGCCATGGCATTCAGAAGAAGGCTCTGTTTAGCTGGGAGGAGCTTTATATCATGAACCTCCTCAGTAAAACTGTGCGATATTTACAGCTTGATCTCAAAATGTACAGTTCAAGGTTCAATCAAATTGTAAATTCTATTATTATACCAGTATAACAATATGGACTTTATCAAAGGATTTGTGAGTTATAGTTATTATTAAATGAGTTCAGATAATCCAATTGGGTCTTGCTAAAAAGTACTTCATATATCTATGGATAATAAAAAATTCTGACTCTGACATTTGTCCTACCCGCCATCTTGTACAGGGACAACACTCTGCATGTTTAGTCCATCCTCTGTCAGCGTGCCTGTCTGTAATCATGACAATAAAATTAAACAAAGAAAATCTTTAATATTCTTTGGAAATAAACATACTCATGTAAATTACTTAAATTATTCTGAGCTCAAACATCTCTAAGAATCTGCAGAGAAAGGATATACTCTTGATAGATTCATGCTTTTGATTGCTCTCCTATAAATTAGTAATGAGTGGCAGAATTTAAATTATCAAACCTTATCAAAGCATACAACATTGATGGTTCCACTGATGTTGATACTATGTGGACTGATGCAGTAAATCTGACTTTTCTTAAGGCGACTCTGAGCAAACACAATCCCAATAGTAAGGGCTGCTGGCAGGGCTGGAGGCACAGCAATGGTGATCAAATCCATAGAACGAAGGAAGATATCTTCAAAGAGTTCAGATTCTTGCACCTGGAACATTAATTAAAATCAATTTTCAAATTGAACTTTTAATGACTTTCTGAAAAAAAAATTTCCTCTAGTGAGTGAAACATAAATACCCTTTGAAAATGTCTAAAATATGGATCCAACCATCTATTATACATCTTAATTTGATTTTCTTCATTCCCAATTATTTTTTTATTCTAGCCCTGATAATAATACTGTACCATCAACACCACTGTGTAAATAAATCCAATTCCAGCAATTCCTGCTAGTATGGCCACAAATATGTATGTGTCTCTGTTGAATTTAAAATCCACAGGTTTGGGATATAAGATGGAGCGCACCAATTCTCCTTTGGCTGTTGAAAAACCTGATATCAAAATACAAAGGACCTCTTCATCAGATCAGCACAATAAATATACACAGGAATTTTACAAAAAAAACCCCGAATATCATTAGCTTATACACAAGAAATAAAGCACTGCTATACAAAAGTAAAATTACTGTTAAAGATCAAATATTTCTTTGCAATTGAAAAAGTTTGGTATAATTTGAAGAGAAGCAGTTGAAATAAGGAAGACAACTTGTTTAATACTACAGGAGTCGGTGTATCCAAAATTTTAAAGGTATTTTCAGTAAATAAAAATATGTAATACCTAATTATTATAGGTTATTATGTATTTTTTAAATTTACTGAAAGTATCTTTAAAATTGATGGGTAGGTCGATATTTGTGATATTTACCTGTCCTCAGGACTACGGCCCTGACCTGCTGGGAACCGTAAAACCTGGTCTGTAATATGTGTGTACCACAGAAAAGAACATGCTTTGAGTGGTCCTTCAGATTAAATAGGATATCCTCCTGAGACTTTGACAGTTTAGGGTTAGGAAGTGGAGTTTTAGTTACGGGTACACTTTCTCCTGCAAATTAAAATTATTAATTAGATGAAGTAACATAATGAAACCTTTTAAAATCATGAAGACACAAATTCATATACACTATAATACCTCTTTTCAGTTTTTCTGGATTTTTCCAAAAACTCTACAGTCATATCAATAAAGATTAGGGGGAGCTAATTCTGTAACAAAGGGTGGTGCACCTATGGATGCTAACTATCATTCATTCTTCCAATGCTGTGACTCTGACCTATATTTTTCAGATGAGTGGCTAAGTAATGGTAAAAGATTTTAGAGTAGGACCACCTCCACGGGTAAGTATAATCTCTACCTAGACTGAACCTTCCACAAGCATCCAGAAAAGCACATAACTACCTTGGATGCTGTTATTGTCAGATGTGTAACTTAAACACTGTATTGATGAAATTAGCTTATATACATCTATTGGTACTTAATGAACATTCGTTGATATGACATTTTGTTTCACCTACAGGTGACACACAGTGAGCCCTGTTTATCTAGTTTTTTTCTCCAGTCTGAAAGTAAATAAATAACCAATTCACATTAGTTACCTGTGAGCATACTCTCATTAACTATACAATTTCCAGTCAGAAGTACTGCATCACACTGCATGATACAGCCATTTCGTGGGATGGAGATGATGTCCCCAGGAACAAGATCATCAGAGCAAATGTCCTGGTATGCTATAAAAAATATATATAGAGGTAAATGTACTGGTGTTTTACTCTGCACAGCAGAAATAAGGTTAAAAAAAATAATAGTGTAGATGCATTTTAAATTCAGATGCTTTAATGAAGTGTTAATAATCTTACTATCTCCAGTCAGTTTAGTCACAATGGTGGATGATTCTATAGTGTTTCTTAAAGCCCTTTGCATCTACAACATAGATAGTAGGAATTTTATCAGTGAACTATATAGGATTTAAACTAAAATATTGAAATAAAAAGTCAGGAAATGTGAAGTCTAGTTAAAAAGTCACATATGTACATACATGTTTGAAGCTTAATCAAAATAACATCAATTATAGCTTCTTCAAAAATGACTTCATGCAATGCTGTGACAAAGCTAAACACAAAATGGCATGATGAGTGGACAGGTCCAGGACAGATAGCTAAGGGCTGGGCCAGAAACACTGACATAAAAACTAAATCTGCCCTGGTCATATGTGTACCAGAGCACATTATGGTTCATATCATCAATCATGTAAATTTTGTACTTATGGTTGAAATGAGCTATCTACTGTAGATTCCTAAATATTAGGGATGTCAATTTTGTCAATAATTCATATTCGAATATTCAATGAAAGTATTCGAATATATTTGAATATTCGATAAAATGAATAAAATCTGTTGTATTTTAAATATGCATCATCCTACTTTCATGAAAGGTTTAGCGTAGGTATACTTATCTTGGAAGTAAAATTGTATGAAGACTTTTGTAGGTGTACAATAAAATTACATTTGATATTTGTCAATGTTTGAAATAAATAATTGATTTAAATGTAGAATGGTATAATTTTTGTATATTTTGTAGTTCCAACTGAGGAACCAGTCATCTTACCAAAGGCAAGATATAGTCGTAACGGTATACTGATCAGATTTCAATACTTGTTTTTAAAATATAATTAAATATTTCCATAGACAATTTTCCCAGGTAATTAACTAATTTACCGATAATGAATATAAAACTCAGGATTTTGTACAACCCGAGATAATCAAGTAATTTACACATTTATTCTGAAATTGAGCCCTTTACAATATTAATTACAGACTAATTCTATATCGGACATTCATTTAATGATCAATTAAATTTATTTAGATAAGTATTTATACTCTTCACTTTTTAGACCTTCGAAGAAGGTTTTCATTTTGTTGTTCTCTTTTCTAGATCCGATCGTATTTAACTTAAGAAAACTATGAAAGTACATATGGCATTCTTGTACAATTCATTAACACCTTACTCAAAAGAAAATACATGTAATTTAGTAGATCTATAAGATAAGAAAGTAGTGAAAGAAATCAGGCGATCGAAATTGATCGCTATAGTAAATTAAACAGGGATAATTCCAAAATTTATTAATCACAGTACTTCTTTTTCTGAAATCTGAAAACACCGAATATTCGAATCTTAAATTCATATTCGAATATCAACTCATCGAATGAATATTCGAATGTTCGAATATTCGTTGCCATCCCTACTAAATATACGCGAGGAATTAATTATCGCGTAATTTCGCGAGAAGAACCACTCGCTAAATAAAATTACTCATTTTTATTTTTATGGTGTTGAAGTCAATGTAAAATCTCTTGATGAACTGTCTACTCGCAAATTATTGTTCTCACCATTTGACGCTCAAGAGCCATTTCGTGATAATAAGCACTCGCGAAAAATAAGGAATCTAGAGTATTTTGCCAATGACAGGGAAAAGATATTATCTTTTGATTGTAATGTAGAAAAAAATATAAGAAGCAGAGAACCTTTCTGGTCTGGTAAATAGTGGCAGTGATGGAGACAACAGAAATGACAACAATACAACTGGCATAGTAGTAATATTCATCTGCAAACCAAATCCCACAGCTGAACAACTGGAAGATGTAGAAAGGTGACAACACCTGTAAAACAACAAACAACCATCACCTAAGTTGTTTTCATTCCAAAAAGCTCATGAAACAAGGTAAAATTACTCCAAGTTAGGCCTGATATAGAAAATGATTCTGTTTCTTTCTCTCATGGCTACATAATGTAAAATTATTATCTGCCATTAAAGAAAATTATAAGATGACAATTAAAGGACCTAAATATTTCTTTCACACTCAAACTTTGTAGGAAAATAAATTACCCAGAGGAACAACTACATGTATAAAGATTTTTTCCGCAGCTAGATTTTTCTACACCAATTACAAAAGAAAGATTTCATTAGATCTCATATACCTCTTTAAAAAGGAGTCTGATAATTGGGGTGACATGAATCTGAATGGAATTTGAACCAAACATTGTCATTCTGAAAAAGATAGAAATTACATACTATCATAACAGTCAGCAACATTTTCTCTTCAAATGTGGCAAAATTTTCGAAGGAGGCAAGCAAAAGAAACAAATAATGTATGCATGAGCATGTGAGCAACACAGAATTCCTTCAGATATGAATAGGATTACAATCAGGCTTCAGGATCACTGTCCAGGAAGATTTAGCTTTTCATTGGTGTGACATGGATCATATTCAAGGACTTTCAGTAATAAATATTCATGAATTTTTTTTTTTAATCAAGATGTTCACTTAATTCATTTAATACATTTATCTTGTTTAACACTTCGAAATTAGCGATAATTTTCTTGAAAAGATAATTTTAACTACCCTGAGACATATTTTTATGCGTATCACATTTTTTAAAATATGCAAAATTATGAACCATATAAAAAAACTAAAAAGTTAAAAATAACAGACCTTTCTTGTTGTTGAGCATAATTCAGTCCTTTGCATCCATGGAAATATGAACACTTTGTGTTTTTATCTAAACCTCTACAACAGGTTAAGACAGTTTGATTTTTGTTCTGGTGAAAATGTTACTAGTAATTTTTTTTAAAGTATAATTTGACAATTTTAATTATAAGTAACTAAGTTTTTAAAGTCCCATTCAAAAGCTACATGAAAACTTGCCCTTGACTCTTGGTTTGACAACCTTTTTTTTTTTAAGAAAAACTGAATTACTGTTGTCAGCTACAATACCAATGATGCACTAATTCTCTAATGATTTTCTGTAGATTAAGAAAACAATTTAAAGTTGAATGAATAAGCTAGAAATAGTCCTACTGGTTTGAAATACTCACTCTAATTTTTTAAATGTTTGAGAATCACTGTTCCAGATGTACTTGACTTTTTTTGTGATGAAATAGCGGATCAGACCCCGATTTAACTAAAACAAATCAAATTGTATCAATTAGCAAAATGAATTAAATACTTTTTTATTGAAAAAAAAATCACCTTGACAACACTGTAAGGTTTGGGACTTGAAATTCTGCAGTCACTGTATTTAACTAACAAGAGGCCCATGGGCCACATTGCTCACCTGAGTAACTTTGGCCATGCTGTTCTTTACCAGATTTCCCCCCTTGTAATACCTATTGTGGCCCCGCCCTACACCCGGGAGTCATGATTTTGACAATTTAGAATCTACACTACATGAGGATGCTTCCACGTAAGTTTCAGATTTTCTGGCCCAGTGGTTCTTGAGAAGAAGATTTTTAAAGATTTTTCCTATATATTTTAATGTAAAACTTGGGTTCCCTATTGTGGCCCCGCCCTATCCCCGGGGTCATGATTTGAACAATGTAGAATCTACACTATCCGAGGATGCTTCCACATAAGTTTCAGCTTTTCTGGCCCAGTGGTTCTTGAGAACAAGATTTTTAAAGATTTTTCTTACATATTTCAATGTAAAACTTGGATTCCCTATTGTGGCCCGCCCTACCCCCTGGGGTCATGATTTTAAAGATTTAGAATCTACACTATCCCAGAATGCTTGCACATAAGTTTCAGCTTTTCTGGCCCAGTGGTTCTTGAGAAGAAGATTTTTTAATGACCCCACCCTATTTTTGTCTTTTCTTGATTATCTCCCCTTGTAAGGGGACTTGGCCCTTTATTTTAACAATTTAAACTCCTCTTTGCCCAAGGATACTTTGTGCCAAGTTTGGTTAAAATTGGCCCAGTGGTTCTTGAGAAGAAGTTGAAAATGTTAAAAGTTTACAGACGGATGGACGGACAGAGGGACGGACGGACGGACAACAGGTGATCAGAAAAGCTCACTTGAGCTTTCAACTCAGGTGAGCTAAAAAATTGGCACAGTCAGAAAGGGCCCAACTAATAGGGCTGTCATAGGAAAGTGACAATTTAATTCATTTATTAATTTTTAGAACACAATATACAACATAAGGAAGATGACATGGAAAAATCACTGATACAGTTAAACTTCAGTATCTCAAACACTGATATCTCGAATACCATGGATATGTCAAAGTGAATTAATTGGAAGTCTCAATTCTTTAAGTTCTGGAATACTCGGAGTTTTTTCTCGGTTCCATAGAGTTCGAGATAACAAGATTTGACTGTATATGTTTATAACTATTATCTGAGTTATCACATCAATACAAAAGTATTGACAGACAGAGAAAGAGGTGGAGAAACCACAAAATGAAGGTCTTTCTCACATGATTAATGCCTTCTGTATAAAATTTGAATTAGTTGTATTAAAGACTGAGAAATCATGACCAATATACATTCAGATATATACATATATAAAGACAGATAAACAAAGTGATATGACTCCAAAATTTATAAGTGTAATCCTCTTATACTAAATACTTCTGTACAATATTTGGGAATGTTACAATGAACTGTTTGGCATGCATTATCATGTCAAAGTGTTCACGGATATAGATTCAGACACATATATAGACAGAGAAAGGAATATGACCCTAAAAAGTAAAGGTCACTGTGTCCTCTTCTCATACATGTAGTTAAGTACTTCTGTACAAAAATATGGAAACATTTCCTTGAACCATACATTTAGGATATGTCAAAACAAAAGTTTTCATGGATATTAACATTCAGATACACATAATAACAGACAGACATATAGGTTCCATAATTTGGGCCACTTAGTTACTGGTTTTTCTCCAACTTGAGTTCCTAATCTTTTTAATTGTCAATAGACATGACACTTGCTTGAATGGTTACCCATCAAAATCAACATACATGTATATTTACCATAACCAGAAATAGGTGTTTATATATATAGTTGATTAATCATGGCAGTCAATTGCAAGAAAAGTGATGAAAACAAAGTAATATTATATCCTCTATATATGTGTACGTAAATTAGTATAAGATATCAGTATTATAACATTTTCAACAGCGAAATACAGTTGAACTTTGCTATCTTGAACTCCAATATATAGAATACCATGGATATGTCGAAGTGATCTTAAAGTCCCAACAACGTTCTTTTTTGACATAATTTATCCTAAGTATCTTGAACCCTCAAATATCTGAAAGTTTTTTCTTAGTCCTGTCAAGTTCAAGATAACAAGGTTTGACTGTACTGAAATTTATCAATGGAATATAAAAGTGATATTTTTTCACACTGTGAAAAAATATCAGAAGTGTGGCAAAACTCTCAATTTTCTTTCACAAATAATGTTATAAAAAATACTCCCTAGCCTGTTATAAAATAGTGAGAGCAAATAAACCACTCTGACATGGACTAAAACAGCCAAAATTTCTCTAAATTGTTAAAATCCATGTTTACAATTTCCATTCTCACAATTGCTTAGCCATGTCCCACAATCGCTCTGATGATGTCACAACCTATGATACTATGTTAAAAAATGGCAGAGAATTGAATAAGCAATTTCTTTCACTCAAGAGACAGTTTTTTTTTTTCATAATTTTTATAATTTCTGTTAGATCCATGGGTAAATTATGCAGATTTCTTGGACTGCCTTTTGCATATCTTAACACTGTAACAAATAGTCATAGTACTACTGTGCCAAATTGTGATGCCATGCAATGCCAAGGTCCAATGACTTTAAATAAATACAATTAAAATGCAAGGACAAACTCTAATCTCTTGGATAGGTGCGAGACTAGCCCTAATTGGTCAAAAGTAAAACCTAGCTATCTTCGGCAGGTGAAAGACTAACCCTAATCAGTCGAAGAGTTGTGAGGACTAATCCTAAATCTCTCAGGTTGGTGCTCTCCTATAACCAGTCCAATAGTGTGCGAGGACTAACCCTTATCAGTCGAGTGGTAAGCGAGGACTAACCCTAATATATCTCTGGTGGGTGCAAGCAATGAGTAAAACCAGTGAAATTGTATGCCAGGACAAATACCAAATTGATGGCTTTTGAATGCAGGACAACGGCGTCAAGGATTGACGTCGGAATATTATGACGTCATAAACGTTGTTAGTTTCTCATTTAACATTGGACTTTGGCGTATCAGACCATCACATTTTATCACAGCTCGTCTCATAGGAAACAAGCCATTGGGCTCTGGCATGACCACAGAACTTTGGCGTCCATACCTCCATCAATCCAATGGGGTTTGGCGCAGACCATCGGGGTTTTGCGAGACCATCGGACTTTGGCGTCACCATCGGACTTTGGAGTCTTACATATATGCAAATAATATTTGGTTTACTCTCTCTCTCCATATATATATATATATATATATATATATATATATATATATATATATATATATATATATATATATATATATATATAAGCACACAGCTAGACTTTTTCAAACCATTTTTCTGGATAATGTTTAAGTCAACTAATGCATTCAAAGACATCATGCAGAGCACTGAATAAGAAAATTACAAGCAGAAAGCTACCGACACAATAAAGTATCAATTACTTCTAAAACTCGGTCAAACGCTGACAGTTGTCCCTCTGACTCATGATCTGTGGATTTCTATGAAATAAGGAAAAATAAAAAGTCACATCTCATGCACAACCAAAAGGAATTATGCATATGAAATAAATCACACATAGAGAAAACGGATGAAAAAGTTTGATGACTACACAATTAGCACCATGAGGTTGACCCATTCCTGAACTTTTCTTTCCAAATTTGGGACTTTCAGCACATTAATTAGCTAATTAGGGCTTATTTTCTTAGGAAATGTAAGCCATTATGTAAGCTTTGATATTTCACCAGATTTATGAATTAATATATATGAAGTGCAATTAATTTTCAGTGTGGTTAAGTGAGGAAGAAGTGATTTTAACTTTAAGCCTTGTGCTAGAATTTTAGACTTTGTTGGATCATGCATATAAATATCAGACAAGATTTTAGACTTTCTGCTTTTTTTTTCTTTACCTTAAACATATCAAAAATCAAAAAGCATGCATGCATCCAAGCGTTTTCATTTGACAAGAATTTTGAGAATGTGCTCTTCCGTTCTATTACAATTTTATAATTCTGAATTAGCTTAGAGCTTAATTTAGCATTTGTTAATTTAATGTTCAGTTAGTTTGTTAACTATGAGAGAGAGAGGAAAGGGGGGATTTTTAAGTACATTACATTGTAATATGTTAATGAAATTCAGGTTTTAAAACATTTGTTGTTGTCAGAGCACAACCATGCAAAGAATCTCAAAAAGAGTGATTCTTGTTTCATTTTCCTTTCAAAATATCTGTAAGTTATATAAATTCTCAATCATATGATAAACAAGTTATTAATTAAAGGCACAAATACAATTAAAACTTGATATCCTGATACCTTGGCATGTCAGAATTTTGGTATATGTCAACAGGAGTTTGGTTTTGATCTCATCATGATTATGAACCTCATCTTTAAAATCTCTATCTGGTATATCTCAAAGTTGTTTGAGATGATGTGGTTTGTTTTGATCAAGTTTCAGATTAATACTTTGAAATCACTTGAATAATTTCATGAGTAAAAAAAAAATTGTTCATGGACAACCACAATATTACTAGACATATAATTTTGTGGATAACTAATGTTTATTCAGAAGATTCAATGAACTAGCTGATACACTTACAAAACTATCTTTCATTGGGATGTAAATTCATGGGTAAGGGTGATCCATGAAATAGGTCCCCCTAGAACAATGACAATTCCACAGTATACTCCATAAAAAGACCAGATTTTGTGGGTTAATGTACCAGTCTAGTCAAGAGTATGTTGAATTTATATGGCAGTTTCTGTGTTTGATAATGATCTATGACTTTTTAGGGTATATCTAGGGAACCAACTTAGAAAACTTATCTTTTGAAAAGTGGAAAAGAGCAATATAAAATGAATCATTTTTATGTTTCAAATAAAAATTTAAATATTTAATGCAAGAAATTGATGTTACACTCACTCTCCATTAATTGTGGGGGGAGGGGGGGGGGGTAAAAAAAAGAAAGCTTACATTCTTGTGCTGTATTTTATTATTGTAAACTCTACCTTTGTGTCTCCCATTCTGAGAGGTGTGTTGCTGTCGTAGGTATTCTTACTGAAGGCTATTCCTGTCACACCTTCCTTTACAGCACTACAATGTACAGTCAATGTCAAGTTCTTCAAAGTCAAATTAAGGACACTCATACATGAAAATAAGTGAGGTTACCTAATACATGTAATAAAAGCATTTTAGTGTATGGAGAATGAACTGAGTAGTGCATGGTTGCTACATCTGTAACTCATTGTCTAGAAAAAAAAATCCACAGGATACAATAAAGACCTCACCAAGCTACAATTGTAAATGAAATTAAATCATAAATATGTCTAGGTCACATTGTTTGGGTATCGTAAACATGCCTTTAATAAAACTTATTTTTAAAGAATTATGTTGGTAGATCACACAACTATTGAGCTCAACATGATATGAATGGTTAATGTAAGATCAATTCAAAGATTAGATCATTGTCATTGAAAAGGTCACTTTCATAAAGTTCTAAATAATTAGAATTCTCTCATTGAATGTATCTGTTTAGTTAAATTCATGATGCGTTTCTAGATAAATGCACTTAATGAATAAGGTACATGTAATGAGCAAACAATGTCATCTGGCAAGTCAAGGTCAAAAGACTATGGCACAGTTGTAATGCTTTTACCACAATGTATTTGTGTATGATGGTAAAATGTTTGTAGTAATCCCACAGAACACTTGAAAAATAAGTGCAAGTAACAGATTGTGAGAATTGAGGTCAAGGTCACAGGAAACAGCAAGACCACAAAACTATGCTTAACTTGAATGCTCTAACTAAGATATATCTGAATATAAAGTTGTCTGAAGACATCCCTCTTAAAGTGAATCAAATGTAAACTCGGGAAAAATAAGGTCAAGTCATTGGGAAGGTCAAGGTCAGAAGATGTTTATTATAAACACTTTATTTGACCTTATCAGTATGTATTGATGTATGAAGCCTTGTGGGATTCTTTGTAAATAAGCTTAATGCTAAATGTAAATAGGAATGACTTAGAACAATTGTTGATTTACCTGTTTGGAAGTTGTCCATTTTTACTGGTGACTTTGACTCTGGACACAAACCACTGAAGATACTGGTCCTGTGGGAAATAACATGCACTATACTGATCTTAAACATCTATATGTATACATGTCTGCTTCTACCTTTACATAAATAATGCTTTTAGACAACTAACCATCTGTCTGTACCATAATTGTGTTCTTGTGTACAATTGATAAGAATTCCCCTATGTTCATTATGAATCAGTAAATTTGCCTTTTTTTATAACTAGAACCTAGAACCAGTCACTATAACCTGGTTCAATATAAATTGTTTCTACTATACCTGTACAGATATATTGTATAATAGACTTCTTACCCTAAGTATGACTACTTTGGCTTCAGCTAATGAGCACTTTGAATGGGTACACTTGATGAAGAGATGAGGAAACCAGTAAAAGAAGAGGCGAAGAAGACAAGCCGTGATGAGGATGAAGAACCAGACAATCACCTTCTTCAGCAGACTGGGATGGTAACCACTGATTTCCTGTAAATAAATCAGTCTCAATGACACTACAGAAACTGCCAGGGAAATTCTCCATTGGTCAATTCATACTCCCCAGCCTTCTGTATAAACTCTATTGTCTGTTACAATGTTCAAGACCAAGCACAGGAAACATCCATATCAAAAACAATGTTTTGTATACATGTACTAATAAGCTTCCATTTTCCAAATTCAAAATTGTGACCAAGACAGAGTTATAATTATTTTTTTTTCTGACAGTGACCTTGAACTTGTCTGTGGTGTTGGATTAAGGCCATAAAACCCCCTCAAGTCATATTAGCAATCTTTGTGTCAAGTATGAGCTAATCCAATGCTTTTCCATTACAGAATTATGGCCCATTGACACTATTACACAGAAAGAGAGATGGACAGTATGAATCCTATAGGGTATGTACAAACTTGAATCTACATGCAAAATCATATACAATGAACCCTTTTCCAAGCATTAATATTGTCTTTTTTGATGAGTGTTTCATGAAAAATGAACAATAATTCTACATTACCTTTTTTATAATGATGTGACTCTTACACAAAAATACATTTAAAACCCTTTACTCTTTCAATAGGAGCTCATACAAAAGTTTGGAAAAAATGGTTCAGTGAGTCTTTTAAAGAAGCAAAGAAAAGGTGAAAAGTTGAATGAGAATTTGCAATTTACCAATGTTTATTTTATGGTTCCTTTCTATTTGTACTCTAAATTTCTCATTGCTGGCCTTTTGAAGTCGGTAAAGTTCAGTGATACAAAAACAAGGATTTCTCATGTACGTTTTTTTTTAAATTTATTAAAATTAATAAATAAAGTCAAAACTTCATCAAGCCACTCTTAAAGGGAACTTAGTCACAATTAGGGAATACACATCTCTCATATAAGGTGAGGCAAGTTTGACTGGAAAGATCGACACTCACTGGTAAATTTGCTTTGCTGAAATACAGTCAAAAGAAAACTTTTGATCACATCCACAAATGGCTTTTACTTTGACAATATATATCTAATTGGGAACATATTATATTTACCATTTGATCCTCCTGTCCTGGGTTGACATATTGGTAGCCACTTTTCATAGGTGGGGGGCCTGACAGGCCCACTTTCACCTTCACCTCCTCTGATAAAAAAATGTCAAGTTTATCATTAAATCAATGGAAATTGTATCTATATAACAAGCTAATTCAGTAAAATCATGTCCCCCTACTTAAGGGGGGGAAGGGGGGAGGGGGTGAAAGAACACATAAAGTATGCCTTCATTATTGTTTGTGTTTGATTTCTACTTGGAATATGATCAAATATTGACATGCTTCATTGTGTGCCTTTAAGGTATTAAGATTAATTACTGACATTAAAAATGATCCAATTTCAAGGTTTTTAGTCATCATGTCTTGTTTAAGTGTTCATTCTCAATCACCAAGAATAAAACTATAATATTCTCAGAATTATAACAGTCAAAAAAAAAATAAACTGCATTTAAATTAAATTACAAAATTACACATTTGTAGGTAGTGCTTTCCATTAACAAGCATCCTTACATTCTGAGAGACTTCAACAAAATAATGTTAATATAAAGATCACTTTTGCATTAATAATTTGTTTCCATCTTTGGTGACATGTAAAATTCTGAGATGATATGTCTTTTAAATTTAAGCAGCTGCATGATCTTGACCAATGCAAATAAATTCAGTGAGTTTTAAAGTGATAGTTACACAATTGCAAAGTTACATACTTCCAATATATTTAAAAATTGGTGCTTTTAAGAAATAATTTATCTGACAGATTTTTTCTTTTTTTTTTTTTTGACAGCAAGAGATAAGAATTTTACAGACGACCAATACAAGTTGCTCAATTGATGTACATTCTAATAATTATTATCCCATTAACACTGTCAGTAAGAATCCTTTTAGTTAGGAAATGTCTTCACAGTGAATGGACCCCATTACTTCCTTTTAAATCTAATTTTCACCAAAAACAAAACTATAAATGCTGATTTTTTAACTAATATGTGAAAACTTACTTTGTTTTGTCATTCCCACAACATTTGGTTCACCTTAAACTTTAATTTACCTTCCCGTGACTATGTCCATATCAAATGACAGAATCTAAGGATCCATGTATTTACTGTATGGTACTGCATGAGTGAGCACATTCAGCCAAATGTATGTCTACATGCCAAAAATACGGGCTGTATGTATTACATTACCAAAAATGGTAATTTTTACAAACATTTCAACAAATAAATACGAGAAACATTACTTTAGCTATAATAGCAAATTTAAATGGCTATAGTTACATGCTTAGTTCAAGTCTGGCCAAGCATTAATTATTAGCCAGCATTCTCACTAAATGTACTTTATACTAGTAGTTCATTCCATTTCTGATCTTGATTGTATTTTCACACTATTCCTCAAAATATCATTTATGCTAATCCCATATTTGTTCAGTTCTTAAAAATTTATGAACATATGATCTGTTTGTGGCAGTCATTTAAAATGCATGCAAAATTTCAGGAAAAAGGCACAAGGTCCATCAACAACAATGCTCACCAGAGGTGAGCAAAATTCATCAGCTATAAATAGTTCTACTTAACTTCTATATGTACATGTATCATCATTTTCAATAAAGACTACAAGCCTCCGATTTCAACTGAAAGCATACTTTAACATTCTAAATCAAAATAGTTTGTGAGGTCAGTTACGTACAATCCATGACAACTTTTTTCTGCAATGTGTAGATCTCTAAGAGATTTTCAAAATTGGATATTGCGGAGGCAAGATATACCTATATACCACATACTGTTAAACCTCATTATCTCAAACTTGATGGGGCTGAGAAAAACCTCAAGATATCTGAGAATTCCAGATTTCAAGGTTTACATACTGTATGTGTACTTAAAAAAGTGGGCTTCATATTTTAGCGGCTTTGGTGCAGACAACGATGCGCTAATTCATGAATACCCCTAAGAAATCGTTTATAAATACAATATACGGCACAGACATGTAAAGCGCTAATTCATGATTTCGCCAACAACTCCATACCCAGTGACTGCGCTAAATTTTGAATATGCCAATTTATGTACACGTACAGTATATAAAGAAGAAGTGCATGGTTGGAACTTCCTGTTAACTTTAACATATCAATAGTATTTGAGATATTAATGTTCAAGATACTAAAGTTCTACTATATAATGCCCTTAGGTAATCTGCATTTTTTTGTTTTAGTTGAAAGAATAACAACTACTGGTACATGCACAGTCCTTTGACCAGCAAACTAAGAACAAATACATTGAATATCAAGTTTTGTGACTTCGCAGACATTCATTCGAAGCTATCAAGTGTGAACATTAAAACAGATTGATGTGCATGCACAGAGATAAGCCAAGTTCAGTTAAAAGGATCCAGTCCCGAGTTTCTTTGACTCGTCAATGGATACATCAGAAAAGTCAGTTTTTAAAATGTAACTCAGTACTACCCATCGGCACGTTTAGGGGAGGGGGGGTGGGCACACCCAGCATGCCCCAACCCCCTAAAATTGTCAAATTCAAGATAAATCATATTTTCATATTTAAAAAGAAATGAAGTGTTGGATAAAGGGGTAAAAATTAAAGGCTTTATTTCTACCTTGTCAGAGCTTCTCTAAGGGCTTGATTCCTTGGCTTTGTTTCTACAGACATCAAAATATTTGTTGTTTTATCAGCATGTTGAAAAGAAATAGTAAAAAATGTCTACAAAGAAATTTAACTTCACCTTGATGTTTGCCCTACTAATGAAACCTCAAGAATCCATGAGCTTCCAGAGATTTCATTCCCTGGGTCCCCACCAGGATTCTGTCCTGGACCCACCGGGGACCCTGTCTAATCAGCTAGAGCCCCCTTAACTACAAATCCTGGATCTACCCTGAAGTAGCCCAGTTCTTGGACAGTCATCTTTGTCATTTATAAGTCTTTATCTTTTATATCTGTAGTAGATCGAACTATTTAAGCAGTATCAATAAGGGTCACTACATGCTATAAACAAATTATTGTTCTACTGTCACACGATTGTGTTGTTTTTCTTTGAAGTTTGCTGTTCTGTATTAGCAATACAGAATGGAAATGCATGTGAGTTAAGGCTAGGTATAGGCGTTTCTAAGCAAATGAGCTAATAAAAACGCATAAGAGGTATATTTATTATTCAGAGAAAGTGTTGATTTATTTTCTTATGCATACTTAGTACGCAGGATATGCTATAGCCAGAGCACATTATGACGTCATATTATGACATCACTGATCTTACCTACTGGAGGTTATGAAAAACATCAACAAAACAGCTTCGGCGCAAGGGATTATCCTATTTATTTTTACATAAAAATTGTATAATGCTAAGAAGAATATTCTATAGATTAATAAAAATACTGCACAAATCCTAGGCATTTTCTCATTTGATCGGAATTTGAGGAAACTTATACCAGACTGTACATTTTTACCCTTATTCAACTTAAAACTTTACAAATAGAAATTATACAGCTAAGCTGTTGATATTTGTGCAGCAATACCAGCAAACTTTGGAATATTTTGCTTCTAAATATACCTTGTTTCAGTTAAATAAAATAGAGCATGCCCTTGCGCCGAAACATTTTTGTTGATATCCATTATAATCTTGCGTAGTAAAGAACAAGGACGTCATAATATGATGTCATAATGTGTGCTGGCTATCTCATGTCGTGGGTACCAAATATGTAGTAGACAATAAGTTTTAACTTTCTCTGTATAATAGATATAGTCCTTAGGCCTTTTAATTAGATTATTTGCATAGAATTGCCTATACCTAGCCTTAACTCACCCGCGAATACAGTGGGCGGAACTATTTTCCGTTCTGTATTAGCTCTGTATACTGTCTTGTATTAGCCAACTGTTCTGTAACAACGCCCTCTACCAACGGACCGTGCTGGCTATGGAGAGCCTCCTAGTGGGAGCACGGTCTAAAAACTAAAAATAAATCTGATTCAATTTATCAAAAGCACGTATAAATAGTAAATGCTGATTTTTTTTCCTATTATAAATTTGAAGAAATATTTCCTTAGGAATGTAAAATGTCAAAATTTCTCAATCACTTTTAAAAAAATTATTCCACACAGAATCTACACGTTATTTCGATCCAAACGAAAAGGAAAAGTCGCAATTATGGAAAACATCCTATGTTGGAGAAATTCTTGAAAACCTGTTTGCTTTCCCTGCTTTTTGTGTCCCCTTCATTGGCTTCAAAATAGTAAAGCCATTGGGTTCGCGGATGCAGCATACATTACGTGAAATTCGCACTCCCCCTCCCCCCATTTTCCACTCTTCTCGTGTAAACTCAATCAAGTGTATTTTTCAGGATTTTTTTTTTAATTTCATCTTGAATCCTTATCGCTGATGACTGCCGCACATCTCTTTCACTTCGTTTTTAATGTCGCATTTCAATAAGAAAATAAAAATCCATAACATCAAAGTCCATCGAAAAACTGTCTGTATCGCCTGTATGTGTATCTATAAGTTAACTGAGATTTTAAGACCCCTGAAATAAATTCAGATCAATCTCCATTTACAACAAGGTTAAATCGTCCATCTTATCAATTAATGCCCTGTTCACACGGAGAGTTTAATTCGAATTAAACGTAAGTTACTGCGAATTAAATTTGATCCTCGTTTACACGAAGCATTTAATGCGAATTAGTTGAATTTGAATTAATTTAATGCGCACTAAATTACTTCGCATTAGCTCCATGTGAACACTAAGCGAAGCTAATTCAAATTAAATTTTGACGCATGCGTAAGGGCAGAATTAAGTCAAATGCCACATGTCAGTGGTCAAATATAGGTATTTGTGCTATTTTTGAGTGGAAAACAAAGGAAAACTATGTTAATCACAAAAAACTGTACAGACACTATGAAATTATATATTCGCATCAATTTACTTCGCATTAATTTAATGCGAATTAAACTCTCCGTGTGAACAGGGCATAAGACTGACTTCGAGTCTGTTACGTCTACCCCGTTGTCAAAACTAATCTGACTAAATCTTACGTTGTCCGTGAAAATATATATATACTGCGGATGTATACTCCCCGTCGAGGCCTCATCTACAGAAAGAACAAACAAACTCTGGCGGAAGTTTGGATGCTGCACAGGTATGAAGTGGGCGGTGCTTTTTTTTTTGATTGATCGTGTCACAAATCATTTAGAGAACTCGACAGGTTCTGTATCGTAGATACAAATTTGGGTTGGAGACTCGTGCTAACGCACTCGTCCACCCCAAATTTGTATCTGCGATACAGTACCTGTCTCGTTCTCTAAATAATACTTTGAAGACCAGCAGATTCAGTAGTTGTGTATTTTGACTATACATTATCATTAAAAGAGTGTTCTATTAGATTATAAACTAGTTTTCTTCATTTTAACATACAACACTTCTGAAAATAAATAAGATTCCTTAAATTATGATTGATCTCCATTATAATATGTTTTCATATTTTTTTTATACAAAACTTACTGATTTTTTATAGGGCATTAAATATATGTAAAATATTCAAGGACCACTGTCCTCTTTTATTGGGTTAATGACCTTAGGATATCCAGGTATTCTGATTATGGTTGTTGTTCAGTAAAATCAGGTAAATGTAAAATATGTAACAAAGATAGGAAAATTTATTTATACAGAGATTATAAAAAGTAAATACTGGTTTGACCTTTTCACACTTTGCTTTTACAAAAAACTCTTTGCATCAATTCAACAGAGTTTAAAGAAATCCTTAAATGAATTTTATTTTCTCCCAGAATATAATTTTGATCTATGACTGCATAGATCCTTATGTTTGTCTTCACCTCTTATCTCATCAACCTTTAAATATCTAATTCACCAAAACAAAAATTACTGAATTTAATAATGTGAAAAACTTACTATGTTTGGTCATTTTCCCCACCTTTGATTCACCTGTAAGTTTTTCTATAAATAACACACCACGATCCTTGTATTTACAATGGTGCTGCATGAGTGAACGCATTCAGAAGTATATATATATTGAAATAGTTTGTTCCTGATTTGCATGCATTTTGAAACATTGTGGGTGAAAAATTAATGCAAGACAAGAATTGACATAGGTAAGGCCACATAATAATAGTTTTTAAATTTTAATACAGAATTTGCATTAACATGGGTATAGGTATTGGTGTACCTCAACTAAATACTGTAGATAACCAAATTTTCATGACACCTTATGTTTACAAGAAAGTTGTATGGTATATTAATTTGAGAAATAAAATTTTCGTGAACTCTGGTGACTGTTAAATATAATCCTTAATAATGAAAATATATATCAGAATGAAATTTTCCCGAGCAGATGGTCTTGCATAATTGTGTGAAAATCTAGGTTCTCATATATAAATAAAAAGTGCCTTACAGTAAATTCATCTTACTTGTCCCATTTAACATATCTCTCTTTCAAAACTTCACACCTTGCTTATACTCTTCACCTACAGTATACATATAGACTAACTGTTGCTAGTTGAGTTTAAATTATCTTATCCATGTGAATCTTATTTATTGTTGACATAAATATAATCTGAGAATCAATGAAATTTGTTTATTTCAAATATTGACAATGTTTATTTGCATGCATGTCCATTTATGCAAACAATTTCAATTGAACAGGGTAAAAAAAGGGGAGCACTTTTTTTTTTTTCAATGGTTCCCAGTTTTTTTTTTTTTTAGATTGTCATTAGTGAGTAGACATTTTGATTCATATTTAAAACTGTTTGTCCTTCATTTTATTTTTAGCCAGTTTCAGGTACCTGTATCCTCAGTAAACATTTTTCATTTATTAACATCTGTATAATTATATATACATGTACATGTATGTATTTTTCACATTTTTTCCCACATCAATTAAATACATTCTTTTTAGGCATGTGCAAATGAATGAGGTACCTAAATCAGTGGCATGATGCTAATAAAAGTTTCTGCTCCAATATACAAATGATACATATTAGACAAAACTGCTAATGCACCACATACTTGTTATTCTTAATTGTTTGATAATTGAACATTTGCCTAACTGGCACTATTAAGTATATCTAATATACCTCTTTCCCAATACAGTGGGGTTGACAGGTGCTTTGATGTCAAGACAAGATCCTTACATGACCTTCTTGTCTGAAAACTAATTCCCTACATGCATTGTACCGTCCTTTAAACCCAGATAATGAAGTTGGTGATTACCAATGGTGGTCAGTGACAGTCCCCCAAGTAAAAAGCAAATGATATGCAGAGATTGACCATCACATCACCTAGTAGTGTGGAACAATCTTTAAATGAGACTACTTAATGCCGTGGCTATCTATTTTTATGTTTATCACTCTATTTACAACAATTTTTCACAAGAAAGTTTTTTATTTGTTTTAATTTTTTACACATTTTTCAAACAAACACCATGCAGACACCAAACTGACTGCATTAGCACGCTCCTCTAGGGTCAAATGCCGCATATAGTTTAACTTTTTTTCTGAGATTGTAATTAGAAGAAACATAAAGAACACTGAAACACAAAGAAAAAAAAATTTCTCCAAAAAGTGTGGGAACAATTTTTATTTTCTCCGTGAAATGGTTATGCTTCATTTAACTTTGTAGTTATTTATTAGTTAGGACATTTACCATAAATGTTTCATTTCTTACTTTGGTTACATATTTATATCTCAAATACATCATTAAACAAATTTTGAAAAGTAAAATATTAATTTTCTTTGATGGTGTGTTATCAATTTTTTTTTTAAGTGTAATAATAACATTATGAAAATAAACACCTTTTTAAGCTGATTTGAAGTACTTTCAACTGTAATTGTGTACGGTAACCATATGTTTGATTTATTTTAGGAATGACACTAATTCTTGGCCAAATTATTCGAGGATAACCTGGTTTGGGTCAGTTTACGCTTTATAATCCGCGAAGCGGATTATAAAACAGCGTAAACTGACCCAAACCAGGTTATCCTCGAATAATTTGGCCAAGAATTAGTGTCATTCCTTATAATTTAATTCTAAAATCATTAAACAACTCTGGGTGTAAAATTTCGTTGCTTTTTATTAGTTCAAATTTGCCGCTCAATAATACAACCATAGTAACGGAAGTGATGGGAAGCGAGGGGAGGTAAAAACTGATACATAGTCCTAGCAGCCATGTTTTTTGTTTACATGTGGTAAGATCCGAGTTACTGTTTGAAGTTAAAGGTACATTTATTAAATCTGGAATTTTCCATGAATCCCGAGGACTGGAAATGAGAGGATTGCATGGATACAGACGATTCAGCTGGTTGTCAGGGGGGTGTGTCCCCATACCAAACCAGGTTATACAGAAATAATTTGTGTTCCTTTTTGGATATTAACCAATCAGAGGCTAGAATACAAACAAAATTAAATTATTTACTTATCTAATTGCAACTAATGTCTTAAGGTCTGATGACACGTTGCTCAAATATCTTTTTTGGTATTTCTTCATAATATACAACAAATTAATCATAATTATCATCGACTTGTGATTTTTAAACTGTTTTTTAAAATGTCTAAGTAGATAAGGACACCAAAACATTGTGATATTGGCAATGCCACTGATTTCCAATAGGATTATATAGTAAATAGCATCCTCTGGTATCTTGCAAAAATGCCTGGTAAGGTATCTTAATTTTTTGTGAGGAAACTTGTTAAAGAAGCAATATTTCAATGACAAACTCTTGGAAAATAATATATATTATTGAGGAACGTGTCGTCTGACCATAAAAAATGTACAAATAGATCAATAGACATAAACTCTTTGGATTCCCCTAAAATTTTGAAATTCTTTGATCATCAAATGAAAATCACATACCTTAAGTTTTATGTACATCATACAGATCAATGTTAAATTTTTGTTCAGATCATACTAATAAGATTTTCTTTAATAGATAATTTCACTTCAAATTTTTTTACCTTACAAAAATTAAGTATTTTTCAAAGTATTTAAACAATGTCATATCTTAATGATTTTTCTTCGGCATTTTAATATACTTTACATACTGTGACTGTGTTACCAAACATTATATACTACTAAAGTCAGATCTCACAATTTAAACTAGAGGTGCTGTGAGCACTGAGCTCACAAAATGATACCCCCTGCCTCCCTATATGTTTATAATGGCATAGTCCATGTTTTGCTATATGGGAGACCCAAAATAAGTGTCCGAACAAAAAGTATAATAGTAGGTCACAATGGTACTATGTAATAAAGATCCTGTGAAAGTATCATTAAATTTTATTCAGTGGTATTAGAGGAGTTTGCGGATAAGAGATGGGTACCCCTCAATATTATAAAAGAATGGCAGTGTTCTATCTTGTGCTGTTGGAAACCTGAAACATGTGTCCGATCAAAAAGTAAAAAAGAAGGTGCACAATGGCATTATGTAACATTAAAGATTCTGTGAAAGTATTAGGGATGGCAACGAATATTCGTACATTCGAATATTCATTCGATGAGTTGATATTCAAATATGAATTTAAGATTCGAATATTCGGTGTTTTTCAGATTTCATAAAAAGAAGTACTGTGATTAATAAATTTTTATTAGAACAGTGCTGGAATTATCCCTATTTAATTTACTAGCGATCAATTTTGATCGCCTGATTTCTTTCTCTACTTTCTTATCTTATAGATCTACTAAATTATACGTATTTTGTTTTGAGTAAGGTGTTAAAGAATTGTACAATAATGCTTTATGTATAATACAAAACCTACTTTCATAGTTTTTATTAGATACGATCGGATCTAGAATCGAGGACAACAAAATGAAATCTTAGAATGTCTAAAAGGCGTGAAAAGTATATATACTTATCAAAATAAAATTAATTTATCATTGAATGAATGTCCGATAGAATTAGTCTGTAATTAATATTGTAAAGGGCTTAGTTTCAGATAAATGTGTAAATTACTTGATTATCTCGGGTTGTACATAATCCTGAATTTTATATTCATTATCGGGAAATTAGTTAATTACCTAGAACAATTGTCTATGGAAATATTTGTTTACATTGTATCAAAGATTATAATCATATCTCTTATTAGGTAGATAATTGTAATTTATTACACGTATTGAAATCTGAACAGTATACCGTTACCACTATAATCTTGCCTTTTGTAAGACGACTGGTTCCCCAGTTGGAGCTACTATAAATACACATGTTTCATTTGTTAAAATTATATTTTTCTACATTTAAATAAATTATTTAATTTATTTCAAACATTGGCAAATATCAGATGAAATTTCTTATTGTACACCTACAAAAGTCTTCGTAATGTTTTTCTTCCAATATAAGTATACCTATGCTAAACCTTTCATGTGAGTAGGATGATGCATATTTAAAATAAAACAGATTTTATTTATTTTATCGAATATTCGAATATATTCGAATACTTTCACTGAATATTCGAATATGAATTATTGACAAAATTGACATCCCTAGAAAGTATCATTAAATTTTATTCAGTGGTATAAGAGGAGTTGCAGATAAGAGATGGGTACCCCAAATGTAATGTACAGATGTACAGATGACGGATGTACAGACAGATGGATGGATGGACACCCCCATCACTATACACCCCCTGCTTTTTAAAAGGGGGTTATAATAAAAATGCACCAGCTCAAAAGGTGATGCCACTGATTTAGGGCACCCACTGATTTAGGGCCCTACAGGATCGACGTATACTAGTATTAATCTTCCTTGATATGAGATTTAATACAAAAAAGACCCAGATTCTGCCCATTGACCCAATTTCAAAAAAAAAATAAATAAATCAATACTTGTAATATATTTGATCCTGATTAGATATGGCTTTGATACTAAGCACAATTAAAATATTTTTTATTGCAGTACATTATGAAAAAATGTGCTAACATTACCTTGACTGATAATTTTATCTACAGTCTTCTAGTATGCATGTAGAAATAAAAGTCTATTATAAATTTTGTTTTGGGGGGTAAGAAAATGTTTTATAGTTCCTGAATTTGATGATCGCTAAGTCATTTTAAAATGGTCGCAAATTTGGTGACATAAAAATTTTTTTAGGGGCCAATCAAATACCTTAGGTGCCATGGCGACTAAATTAGTCACCAATTAAAGCCCTGTTATGTGAACCTAACTTGCATTGAAGATGCATCTAAAGATACACACTACCTGACATGCTTTGGATGCTGATTCTGACCTACATTTTCCAGTTGACTGCACAGGTTAACTTTTTTTTAAGTGAGTCTATCCCCGAGTAAGTATTAGCCCTGTCATGACTGAATGCATGGATGATGCATCTAGGGATGCACACTACCAACCATGTTTCTGATACTAGATCAGACCTACATTTTTCAGATGAGTGACCAGATTAAATTTTTTGAGCAGGATTGATTCCTAACTATATATAAGCTCTACCATGACCAACTTGCATAGATAATGCATCTAAGGATCCACCTAAATTTACTGGATAATGGTAAGTTTAAATTTTTTGTGCAAGTCCATTATTAAGTAACTATAAGCTCTACCTAAACTAAACTTCAGCTAGGGATGTACACTACCAGAAATGGTTCAAATGCTGGATTTGACCAACTTTTTTTTATGATTGAACAGGTGTAAATTTTAGGAGCAACTCATTTTAAAGTAACTATTTATGGTCTTGTCATGACTTACCTTGTGATTGGGTATGAAAATAGGGATGCAGCAAACTACATGACTTACTTCAGATGATGGATCTGACCTACTTTGAACAGATTTAGTTTTTGGAGCAGGTTCAATTTCAAATAACTATTAATCCTCTCATGACTTAACTTGCATGGATGACGGATCTAAGGATGCTGGATCTGACCTTCAGTTTACAGTACTGGTGAAAGGTTTTGGAGCAAATCTATTTCAAAGTTACTATAAGCCAGTACCTACACAACTTGCATTATGATAGATTATGCATTCAGGGATGCACACTACTGAACTGCTTCAGAAGGTGGATCTGACTTACATGTCAGTATAACTAGGTCTTCAAAGCAGGTCCATTTCCAAGTATAAACTATAACTCCAACCCTGATCAAACCTATATGAATGATTGCATCTCGGGATGCACATTACCAAAACATTCATTTGGTGTGTGATTTTAATTTCTTACAGATAAAATTTGTCAAGGTGAGCTTTGTAATCTTTGATTACCTATATTTTGGGTCTGTGGTCAAAGTCAAAAGTTAAAACAGACACCACTATCATTATACATGTGATGCAATGACTTGTAGATTTTTAATACATGTACTACCAATATGTAACAGTCCCGTCAGCTTAGACACAGCAAAGGCATAGATTCCACTTCCCAAAAACCATGACTAAAGCAATCCTGCTTCTATGTAAAATATGTATAAAAAGTGATGCCAAAATATGGTCAAGGCAGGGGATATTGGCAAAATATTTAAATCTGCATGATCACATGCTTTTTCCAAACCTGTGTCGGAAAGCCATGCAGGTTTCCTTACATGGACTCATGGATTCTGAAAACCCATTCCAGAAACCTCTGTCATTTTCAATATGTGGAGACATGGATTTTTGGAAAACAGTGTCAAAAAAGCCATGTGACATACCATGTATGAATCACAGGATCTGACTCCATTCATCTGTATATCTATAGGTCAGGATCTTTTAGAGTCTCCTCAAGTAACTGTAGATTTTGACAAAAAAAAAAAAAAAAAAAAAACACCGACAGAGCACAAAAAGTGTCAGATGGCAATGAAGCCAATTTCACTTTACTTAACAGAATTTCTAGGGAAGTTTTGAAAACATTTTTCTTACTATGGTAGAAGAAAGGAAGTTCTTGCAAGTACATGTAGACTATAAAACAAATCATTTCAATTATTTGACATCTAACAGCAAATTTATAATGTAATATTCTTTCACAAAACTATCAATAAAATTTTGCCAAACTGCTAACGATGTTAAATACAGCAAAACTCGGTTATAGCGAAGTTCTGGAGACCTGCGAATTTACTTCGCTATATCCGTAATTCTTTATATCCGTATAGCAAATTCGTCAAAGTATGCATTGCGAATTCGTTAAATTAATTTTTTCCTTCAAGCATGACTACCAAATGTATTTTATTTTAGGGAAGTTTAAAATATAAAATTTATCTTGGAGTTTAAAAGTTTTATAATGAGTAGAGTTTCAAATGTTTAAACTTACAAAATTATTATCAGTTCAACATTTTAGAAATTAAAATCTTTAAAAATTCACTATAAAAGATGTCAATTTTGTTATATTTCACTTCTATGGGACACAAAATCAGTTCACTATAGCCGTAAATTCGCTATATCAGAGTTCATTATATCCATAAAATTTTACAAGGAATTGTTAAGAATTTTGCCGGGGATAGCAAAAACCTTCGCTTTATCCGTAAATTCGCTATATCCGTGTTCATACTAAACGAGTTTTGCTGTATACCTGTATACTCAATAACAGCTTAAATAAAATTCATTTTCTTATTTATAGAGTTCATTTTTGTTCTCCCCATTTCTGGATATTTGATTCAAAAGAACTTTTAGTGACCCAAACATTTTCACAAAATTCTAATTTGAAAAAAAAATTGAATTCTCAACAATGATAAGAAGTTTAAGATGGTTTAGTGATTGACCATCAAGAATACCAGTCAAAACTGGTAACATTTACAGATGAAAAATGAATGACAGAAATTAAACCTTTGATCAAGTAAGTAAGGTCTCTTTTGAGCCAAAACTTCATATTTTAGAGTATTTCAGAATCTATTTAATATAATTATGAAACCTTTCCATCGTACTTTCATCTTCCGTGTGGAATGCCATTACATTGACTAAGAACTTAAGCTCACCTGCCATCGTGAAGATCCAAATCCTCTGCCAATGTCACCACATGAAAATTCTCCCATGAAAACAGAGCTCTCTTCGTTCCTCCAAGAATGACCCAGAATTTCTCAAATACCTGTAGTAAAAATATACCTCAGTACAGTCAGTTCAAATTTCAGAAGCAAGGTAGGAATGTTCTAACCCAGTCAGATATCTACCTGAGCAATAAAATCTGTTATATAGATAACCCATATCTCTCTATCCTAATTGTTATTATTACCTTGATAATCTATAAATGTATATGCAGTAGCCAGCTTTGTTAAGTACATAGTAGTGACATAACCTAGACAAAGTGTATTTTGGATGCTGATGCAAATCTTTGAACCCTTTAAATATTCAGAATATTCTTCCAACTGCTTTAGTTCTGATATGTAACTTACTTAACTTGTGTCACTCTTTTAAAGTTTGGGGGCCATGTCATATACTGAAATAGATCTTGATAATTAAAATAGAATGTGGGAAAGGGGGGGGGGGACTTGCTATAGTGCTTAAATTAGATCTATCCAAAAAATTCTTGTTTATATTCTGACTTTATGGATTTTTACGAAGCATATTTCAGCTTTCTCAGATTGAAATATTTTATAATCATGGGTAAATAAATCTTAATTACATACTGTATGCAACAAATATAACCAAATACAAATTAAGATAATAGCTAGTACAAGGATATATGAATACAGTTGAACTTCTTTATCTTGAACACTGATATCTCGAATACCAGGTATATGTCGAAGTGATTTTGCAGTCCCAACCATTTTCTCTTTATGTTTTTGAACCCTTTTATCTCGAATCCTTGGACATCTGGAAGTTTAATCTCATTGCCTTTCAGTTCAAGATAATGAGGTTTGACTGTATTTAACTTTGCTTGATAGGTAAATCCCCAAGTAACAAATTGCAATGTTTATAAATAGAACCACTTGTTTTATTATGACCCCCTGTTATCTTGCTCACAATGATAATAAATTGCTTTTCCAATATCATAAAACATTGATAGCAGGAACCCCTCATCAGTTTAGTCTAGAGACACACATTACTTAACCTACTTATAGATCTTCAAGTTCTACAAGTCTAAACAACCCATTGTTCTGAAATACACTATATATATGAGAAAAACACATAACTGTCAAATGGTTGGGTTTAAGAGGATATACATAATTATATTGAAACATGTGATAATTTGCATGAATGGTGAAGCTATGTTTTAATGCAGATTACACATACAATTGTGAAAACACAATGATTTTCTTTGAGATTTTTTTCTATTCTTTATCTTGAATTTTATCATTGCAGTCTTGAAGGCTAATTTATCTTAAAAGTGCACATGTCAAATAGGAAGTTTGTCTTATTGAAGAGGGCTACAGTGAGGTAAATATTCAAATTGTGGATATAGACAAAGTAACACTTAGATCAAAATCATCACCATCCCCCTCTTTATATACAAAAAATAAAATCTTCTTTTCTACTTAGTTATAAATTTAACTTATAAACCTTACCTTATAAAAATAAATACTTTAGTTTTCTGAAGCAATAACTTTTAAGCTGGTTTTTGCATGTGTGTACTGTGTGTGTTTTAAGACTTTACAGAATAAACTTTCACAAGTGCATTACTTTTCCACTGGAATGCACAGAGCAATTAATCATGCCCGAGGATAATGTTAGACAAGTTTAATAAACCCCCTTTGTGTATTGTGGTATACAGAATGTAAAAATATTCCAATGTTCTGCATAATCATGTAAACGAACCCTTCAAAAATATCAGTAACACACAGCTCTTTTTCAGCATGTATTAACATTTTCTGTACTACATTCAATAAATGATTTAGCAAGCACTGTATTCATTTATAATAAAAAAGCAACATACATAACAAATTACTACATTTACATACATAATTACAGAGGATATAGAATTATGTCTTACATATTGTTCTTTTTTCACAGTATAAATCATACCTCCGTTAAACTAAATAAAAAAAACATTTTTAAGGAAAAATTCAAAGGAACTGTGTCTAAAACATCTGAGCACAGTACATGTATTAAAGTTTTCACAAAAAAAAATGTTTCTCATGTAGTTTATAAATTTCTAAGAATAAACAATAAAGCCACTAAAGATAAACAGATTCTCACTACAATTTATGAGCAATGAATTTTGAAATCCCTGCCCATTATCAAAACATAAATTGAACATTGTCCACTGTTTTCAAAAAGAATGTTGAATTCTCATGCTAGAAAATCTTCAAAATTTTTATTCTATTCCTGTTAAATTTTGCTTTTTGTGCAATATAATCTCATGGCATATAGGTATGAAATTAAATTTGATTTGAAAAAGTTAGCTATATACCATAAAATATTAACACTAACATTTTAAATGAAATGGTACTGTATCCAATATCTAAGTAAAATTCTGACAAAATTTGGCATTACACTGTTTTACTGAATACTGTGCAAAAGAAATAACAAAATAATCACCAAGAAATATTGATAGTGGACAAATTTAATACAAACATGAGGTAAAATGCATAGAATGGAATTCATAGCTATAACTTGGATGCCACAATGTATATTCTGTAAATAATATATATACATATATAAAGTCTTACACTGTTGAACCAAAAACACACACACAAAAAAAGAAGTCTCTAAGGAGACGATAGCTCTACAGGTTTGAACTTAGGTCTTCCTATGTTTTCTTAATTACAACACCATTCATTGATGCAAAATTAAATATAATACTGTTTCCTAATGCAGTCTGCATATTATCAGGTTCTATTCTAATCAGAAAGGAGATATGAAAAAGAAAAATAATTTTAAAATAATTTTTAAAAAAACTAGGGATGTCAATTTTGTCAATAATTCATATTCAAATATTCAATGAAAGTATTCAGATATATTCGAATATTCGATAACATTAGTTGATTTTATATATGCATCATCTTACCCTCATGACAGATTTGGAAGAAAAATTGGGTGTGGAATTTTGTAGATGTACTGTAAGGAATTTTACATTTACTATTTGTCGATGTTTGAAATAAATATATTGATTTGAGTGTACATGTAAACACCCGAAATATAATTCTAAAAAAAATTATATCCTGAAGCTCTAAACGATGAACCGATAGTCTTACCAAGGGCAAGATTGTTCAGATTTAAATACATGTAATTACAATGTAATTACAATTATCTACCAAATAAGAGTTGTAATTTTAATCCTTGAGTCAATGTTTTCAAAACATAAACAAACACTTCCAAGGACAATTTACGTAGGTTATAAACTATTTTCCTGGAAATTTTTAAAATTTGGAATAGGTACAACCCGAGATAATAAAGTAATTCACACAGTTTATTATGAAACTGATCCCTTTACAGTTTTACAGACAAATTCTATAAAACAAGTAATTCATTGATCAATGAATTTATTTTGTCAAGTACTCTTCACATCTTTTATACTGAGAAAAAAGGGTTTCATTTTGTTGTCCTCGAAATTAATCATAGTTATCTCTTTTCTGTGAAATCTGAGAGAAAAAAAAACGAATTTTCGAATCGTAAATTCTTATTCGAACATCAACTTATCGAATGAATACTCGAATAATCGAATATTCGTTGACATCCCTATAAAAAACCTATTTCAGGTAAAAGCAGCAATAGTGAATCCAAAACCGATGCCCAGTAATATGCAACTTGATGCTTACATTTGGATCAAAGCACACAAAAACTGTTACACAATTGGGGTGGGGATGGGGGCATTTTATAATGAACAGTACTGGTCTATTCAAAGTACCCATGGCAACATTATTCATGAAATCAAAATTCCATAAAGGGACTATTTTTCTTGACATTCTCTAAAATCATGGCAGGTCTTACTCATTCAAATTAAACTGTTGGAAGTAATGTTTTAAAATCTTTTACCAGATTATTTTATTTCATAGTAACCTTGACAACATTTTTATTGAAATAAGAACACAAAATTAAACATCTTGATTTCCCAAAAATTGTAATTATTTTTATCAAAATTTGACCAAAACTGTTGGAGGAGTAATATTTTGAAATTTTGCCTACCATTTATCTCATTTTTTTAAAATCATAGAAACAGTATTCATTGAAATTAAAATCACAAGATACCAGTACATGGAATTCCATTGTATGTAGCCAAAATAAGCATGACAAGCACTATGGAAAATATTTACAGACAAACAGACAGATGACCAACACACTTTACAAGCTCTTCTGATCTTCTACAAGAAGGTTAAAACCAACAACTTTTTACCTAATAAACTACTCATCAACACATAAAAAGGAAAATAACTGCCACTTTTTTTTCATGCAATGAAGTAATAAAAAAATATATGCGTTGATATGAGTGTATCACAAAGCACTGCGTAGAATATCTTGAATCTGTGATTTTATATCTACAATCAAATATCACATCTAAAATATCAAGGTTATGTAAAAAAAAAAAAAAAAAAGAAGCAAAATAAAAATCCTTCTAAATCACTTCTTATACATGAAATAAATGCACATCTATTTTTTTTTTTAAAACAAAGTTGATTTGGTTATGTCTGTACAATAGGTACAGGTGCATGTAAATGTCAGGTGTGCATTGCTGATGTGTTTAGGTCATTAAGTGGTGTATATACTTGTGCATACAGTGTATGTATCATATTGAGATTTTGTACAGATTTTTAGCCTTTAACATTTATTTGATATGAAGGGGGACTAGAGTGTACCATCTTTAGATCTCTGTTCTTGTAATAAATTATAATAAACCGATAAAATAATGCTGATACATGGTGGGGGGGGGGGGGGGGGGTGATTTTAAAGTTCTACAAATGTAGACTAAATAATTACCAAATAATTTAATGCCTTTAAATAAGATGAAAAAAAAATGGGTAAAAATCCTACTGAATAAGAATAAATCACATAAAAAAGTCCTTTGATCCATGTATATCACCATACAGCAAAAAGAATATAAACAGATAATTCTATACAATAGCTACATAGAGTTCATATAAAGATGCAACAAAACAAAATCAGTGAATTCAATATCATTTAGGGGTCATTTTTTTTCAGATAAAAATACACAAAAACAGCTTTGTTTCCCATGTAAACACATATATCTGCTACTAATTTGCAACATTTTAAATATAAGGATAGGTACAAAGCAAAAATAGATGTACAAATAACTTATAACATATGTACAAGCAACAAATAACAAAATATCCTCTAAATAAAAGACAGATGCACATCGTATCAATCATACTTAAACACATCATTGAAAGTATTCCTTACTTATTACAGTAAGAAATTGGACATATAAAAAGAATGACCCCCCTCCCCCATCTTCCTCTCCCTCCCAAAAGCTTTATTGCATAGAATAATTATTGAACAATCATTGAAATATTATTTTTTTTCCTTGATAGAAAATTAACACACACAGTGTATAGCATATTTCAATAAAATATCAACACAACATGAAAGGATTCAGCTGTAAACCTGGTACATTATTGCAGCTTATAACTCTGTGGCCATTTTGGAAGACATTGCTTGGATTTGCTTAGCATTACAATTTTTACATAAAATATGTTCATCCAACGGATAACAGCCTCTACCTTCAGCTTCTGAGGACAACAGAAGTCCGCAATCCTGAAATTGTAACCAAAAATTTTTATACTTAAAATATATTCATACTTTGATAATGACAGATTTTAAAAAAAATCTATTGTTAAAACAAAAACAAACAACTCTCAATGTTAATTTTCCTAGTAATAAACATGTCAATTCTTAAAAAGGTACTTGTATATATAAGATACAATTTTCACTCAAAGGTTCAGACATAAGTATGACACAATTTTACACAACTTACTTCACATCTGTAGCACTGAACATGAAAACTTTTATCCATGGCAACAACCCTAACAGTCTCCTCCTGCCCTGACTCTGGCATGATTGGATTTTGGCAAACACAACATCGGGGTGCAAATTTTCTACAATGTCAAACATTTTCAGATAAATTTAAACTAATTTTTTTAAAAAACTTACTTAGCAGTCTGAGAGAAAATTCTGTTTTAATCATGATTACAGGTACAAATAATAAGACCATGTTTTATTCTTGTCTCATTAGTAAAACAGTAAAACATGCCTATAGTGAACATGCTTATAATGAATTGACGCTTACACCGAAGTGATTTTCATTCCTAGTGATTTTAAAAGTATATTGTAAACTGAAGAGATATAATGCTTATAACCAAGCAAAATCGTCAATCCCTGGCACTTAGTAATAAGTGTGAGTTTTACTGTAGTTCAAGTGGAGCTTATGACTTACTTGTGAAAATCCTCGATGCAGTGAATTTGGTTAGTAGCATCCACTGTGAAGGGTATTCCATCCAGACTCTTGCCACACACTACACAGGTAAAACAGGCGGGGTGATATGGCTTGCCTGTGGCCCTCAGTAACTGAAATAAAAGAATAAAAGTATCATAATTGTGCTAAACATGCCATCATCATCTACTGAATATGGATGTCAAAATTCCTTTGATGGTTTAATTGACTAGTTAGGGGCTTAAGTTATATGAAAGTTGATTAACCAATGCAAATGTATTGAAGAAATAGATTATATGTGTATGGTACAATTTATAATCTTTCATATATTCTGACCTCGGTAAGAGATACAGCAATAATTCTGCACAAAATAGGAGTGGTCGTCTCCTAAGAGAGACAACTCAACTTAATAAAATATGAGGCCAGTTGGCCTTAATGCTCACAAGTAACCTTTCTCTTTCTCAAAAAATTAAAAGTAACTGCAGATACTACAAGAAACCTCATTTTGTGACCAGTTTATTTCAGCATTTCTGATTTACAAAATACTGTTGTAAACATCAAGTTCAAAAACTGTTGCCCACTTAGCTTGCAGAAGTCTGTATGCATCTGCTTAAAAGTACATGTATGATCTGAAGAAACCTTAATAAACACTATATAGATATATCTTTGAATAATCTTGGTCCTTATTTTCTTGAGGAAGTGCATTAAAAGGTTTTTCAAGATATTCCTGTGTTAAACTTTGACAACCCTTATTGTGGCATCAACCTAGTCCAGGGGCCACAGTATGAACAAAACTAAAAAAAAAAAAAAAAAAAAAAAAAAAAAGAACTCTTTCATCCAAGTATTCTTTTGAAAATAAAGTTGGAACTGATTCTGTGATTTTAGAGATGAAAATGTGAAAAGTTTACATATATGAACATAAGGATATAGATACTATACACAAGAAAAACCTAGCTGAAGTCTCTGGTATTTTAATTCAATTCTAATAGCCAGATCTATCAATGAAAAGAAATTAAAACAAGAAGCTAATGAACCACAGCACTCACTTGAGTCACTACGGCCTTAGTAATCCTCATCTGCAGAATTTTTCACCTATATGTTCCTATGTTAAACTTTGATTGTCTATTGTGGCCCCTCCCTACCCCAACAGTTCAAGATTTAAACAAACTTACACAACCTAAGGATGCTTCCATATAAATATGACTAATCATGCCTTTGCTGTAGCAAGATTTTATATATTTATAACAAGATTTTTAATGTCTTTTTTTTTTTTACTATTAGTATATATTCCTATGTTAAACTTTGATCATTATTGTGCCCCACACTAACCCTGATGGTCATTATTTTAATCTAACTACATGATGATGCTTCCATATCACCATGACTACTGGTAATCAGACCTTTGCTGTTCTTGAGAAGAAGATTCTTAAAGATTTTCCACCACATATCCTTATTAATAGGAAGAACTTTAATCACCTACTGTGGTCCCACCCTATCCCTGGGGGTCATGATTGAACAAACTTGAATTTACACTACTTAATAAAGCTTTCACGTAAGTTTAAATTTATCTGGCTGAGTGGTTCCTGAGAAGATGATTTTTAAAGATTTTTTCCCTATATATTCTTAAGAAAAAATTTGATCACCTACTGTGACTCCATCCCACCCCTGGGGGTCATGATTTAAACAAATTTTAATCTACACTTCCTGAGAATGCTTTCATATCAATATGACTAATCATGTCTTTGCTGTTCTTGAGAACAAGATTTTTAAAGACTTTTTACTACATATTCCTTTGTAAAATTAAGTAAAAGTTTGCTGTTCTTGAGAAGACTTTTTAAGAATCTTTTTTCCCTATTCATTTTTATGTAAAACTCTGATCACCTATTGTGGCACCAACCTACCCCTAGGGTCATAATTTGAACAAACCAAAATCTAAACTATGTAAGCTTAAAGTTTTCTAGTCCAGTGGTTCTAGAGAAGAAGATTTTTGAAAGAATCCTAATTCTTAATTATCTCCCTTTGAAATAGGGCATGATCCTTTATTTGAACAAACTTGAATTCCCTTCATCCAAGGATGCTTTGTGGCAATTTGGTTGATATTGGCCAAGTGGTTTTAGAGATGAAATTGTGAAAAGTTTGCTACATCAACGACAATATGACAACAGCGGGCAAATTGCAAATTTTGATCAGAAAAGCTCACTTAAGCATTTGGTTTAGTGAGCTTAAAAAGACATATTACAAAATGGAACAAACTTCAACAGGAATAAGTACATTAATGTCCTAATACTCTGATTATGATGGAATTAACCTGTATATTATATTATCATATGTGCATTTTAAATGATTTGGCCATTATATACTGTAACTGCAATAATGTTGCCCTCCATTTTTTTTTTTGAGGGGGGGGGTCTCCTTAAAACATCAGATTAAAAATAACAGAAAGGGCTTCATTATTGCAGCTAGCCATTATAGTATATAAATGAAGTCAATCAGAACATTTTATATAAAACTATTGGAATTCCCTTTATCTTTTGTAATTTTGTTTTTTCATTTGACTAGGTACACCATACCAAGATATATAATGACTTGTTAAGTACACATAGGAATTTGAGGTCAATTATATAAGTTGAGAACACATTATCTCTACAGTGAGTAATGACCTAATACAGCGGAGCTTTATCCAGAACTGCTTCCTTATGGGAAACGCTGAACAAATAACACTTCCTCCAAGCACTTGTGATGAGTGCAGGTGCTTATCATTAGAGCCTGACATTATATACATACAAGGATGGGCTGTAGCAAAGAAAATCCTTTTTTTTAATGTAATTAAGAAATAAATAAAACCTATGAAACCTACCCGATCTGTAATTGGCTTTGAACACACAGAACACTTCTCTAAGCTATTCTGAAACAGAAGTTGATTAAATAGTTACACTTGGTCACAGATTTTTTTTCTCTTAACATTTATTGTACTAATTTAAACATTACTTTTTCAGCTACAGCAGTTAACTTACAATGTAGCACTGTTCACAGTAAGGCTTGTTGTCCATGGAATAAAATGATTTTCCTCTCAACAGTGTCCCTGAAAAATGAAACAGCATTTCTTCACTGCTCCTCACATTTAAAATTTTACACTATTTATGATAATTTTTTTTGCTCTAAATTATTGCACTGCATTCTTTACAATAAAACTAAGAACTACTGAATGTCCCGCCTTCCACTCAGATGATCTACATGATATTATACACTAAGTGTATGCTGGGAATAAGTCTTTGTTACGTACCACAGTTGATACAGATGAAACACGAGATGTGGTACACCTGGTCATTAGCTGTACACCCATTGTTTTCTCCTACAACCTTCTTCTGACACTTCACACAAATACCTGTAAAACAAATGATTAATACTCAGTTTTAAACATTTAAAATAAAATTTTCAAAAATATTTGATCACTAGTATCCACTTTTAATCATCTTCTATAACACACATGTACCAAAATATCTAATTACCTTTATATACATAACACACAACATATGTATACAGAAAACAGACATTATCAGACAGAACTTAACTCCTGAGAATTACTTTTCTAAAAATTTTTCCATCAGACACCATAGTGAAGGAGAACAAAAAGTTTTTCATTTTTCAACATAAGCAAATCATGATTAATAATAATAATCTACTTTGTGTCTCTGGCTTCTAGAAAATTCTTTGCAGACTAAAAAGTATGCTATCATGGCTTCTAAACAGTGTTACAGACTGGTACACATTGTCAAGGGAAAAAGCAGTGGATAATTGTCCTATGTCCAGATTATGACTGACAGCATTACATGATAAATTGGTTGTAATACCTTCGTGCAAATATTCTAAGCAGAAGCTCATAATATTATGCATCATAAAAAGGCTAAGAAAGTTTGTCAGGTTTTTTTTTTTTTAAAAAAATATCATAATATAAAGTATCTATCATGAGATTTTTAATCCCTTTTGTGTCGGAAACAGTTTATAAATAATAAAGAAAGATAATTTCACCCGTACAAAAGACTACAACTGATTCTATTATCAAGTTAAAATACTTGTCTTTTTCATTAAGATAATTTTGAGTGAGTTACAGTTTGATCAAGGGAAATGAATTATTCTCAAAAATCATAATAACTAGTGCTTACATACTATTTAATGGTAAAAATATGACTACAAAGACCTCTGACTTTTAATTTTTCTTCTTCTAGGGAATCCCACTCTGGAGACAATATAGAGCCCGAATATGTAAGCTGAACACACAACTTTTTGCTACTTGTAAACTATTCTCATACCAAAGAAGTCAGTTTCACTGGAAGAATCCATGTTTTGTATCAAGAGATTGGTCAGGGCATCAACCTCAGCTTCTTGTGTTGATTTGTCCCCACCACGTGGTGACTCTGGACCCATGGGTACCACCTGTGGCCCAGGAACTGGGCGTTCACTTCTGTAGTCGTCCTACAAAATACAAAACCTTGGGTTTTAACCAATTTATGCATCAAATGTGCTTGTTTTGTGTTAGAATATCTAACATATAAAAATCCCTGTGCAGTGATTAATATGTTACAGTTAAGAACTGGATTTACTGTAATGATCTTTATGTCCTCCTGTTACTTACCGTAAACGGTATTTCAATACAAGTAACATAATGCTTAAATCACTACAAATACATATGAGAAACAACATTTCAAATAAGTCCAGACAATCAAGCCTCTTAATTATTTCTTCATGCTACGAATATTTTTACCTGATATTTTGGAACAAATCCCCCCGAGCTAGTGCTGAGGTTTCTGTCATAGTTATACTCTGGACCTCCTTGGTTATTAAAAATGTGGTGCTCACTGATGTTCTGTCTTACATAGCCAGCTGGTGGTGCCACAGGATCCCTCGGTGGGTTGTAAATGTCAGGTGGCTCTCGGATCACTTTGACAGGGCGGGCATAAATCGTACTGTCTGACTGTGAGGAGGGACCAGAGGAGGAGTATACAGGCTGAGACGGCTGTAGGTTGGCATAGTTACTGGGAGATTTATAGGGGGGTCCAGTGGGGGACATGGAACGCCCCCCTGTGTAAGTTGGTTTCTGGTTGTCCATTTGGTAGTGAGTGGTGCTGGTGTGGTATGACTCAAATGATCTAAAAACGTCAATAATTAAACCATGTTAATCAAGTAAATTAACTTACATTTTATACTGGTAAAATGAAATATTCCTTAAAGCTCTCTGATACTACAAATTTGATAATTTCTTATTCCCACAAATATAACAAGAAATGCTCCATAAATATTAGTTGTCCAGTTTACAAATCAAACACAACACACATCCATAACACTTTAAACTCAATTTTTTTTTAAACAAATGGGATGTATCTTCTTAATGTTTCAAAATTGTACCTGTTTGGAGGGGAATCCCCATAGTTAGAAGAGTAAATTTGATTATGTACTCCATACTTTGTGTTGTCCAGAGGTTGTGTGGTATAGTTTGAGGTTGGAGAGGGAGGGGGAGGGAAATCATCCTGGGGTTCATTGTAGCCATACCCACGGGACTGATCAACAGGTGGGGGTGGGTATGGTGTGTCCTCTATGTAGGTACTTTGAGGTGGAGGGGGAGGAAATTCCTCATCCCCCTGATCTGCTCGGAACTGGCGATATGTTCCGCCTCCTACAAATAAAGTACTTTAGTGTAAAGATATGTATACATAGCAATGTTGAAGTGTGATGAAAGAAACTTCCTCAAATAATATATTAGAAGGTGAAAAGCATGCACATTACAGTAAAATAAAACTGGTTAGTCAACAGAGAGATTACTGCTACTTCCTGTCGAGTATTTCAGTTTGGATGATCATATCATAGCTGTCATATCTTTCACATCTGTGGTTTATATTTTAAAAGCCTGAAAGGTTTACTAAAAAGATACATTATGTACCTGTAAAATTTCTCTTCAAGGAACTTCATTAGAAAGAATTCTTGCATATAGAAGCTAATTTAAATTCCTCTACCAATATTCTTTACATGTATAAGCATTTGAGAAAATCAAATCAATTGCAAAAGCATTTTTTTTTGCATTTTTTTTTTCTATTAAATAAAAAAAACCCAACATTTTCCCTATCAATAATGTTATTGTGAATTTGTTTAAGAAGTCTACTCAGAGGACAGGAATTTCAGAACAGATACTTTTTACATGAACTCTTTCTTTTTTAACCTAATATTATTTACTGTTTATCTGGGACATGCTTCACATTGACTTGGTCTATAGGACTTAATAAATAATGTCTTAATTTATAAGGCCCTTTTATTTGAGAAATCTGTTTATGAAATCTTTTATCATCAAATATATCAACTGAAAAACAAAAGTAATGAATTTAAACAAGGAAAGATATTTTGATATATGAGAATTTTGAAAATTAATGAAATTAAAAAAAATAAGCTAGCTACCAGTAATTTAAACCAATTTATACACTTTGTAAAATCAATGCACATAGATAGGAAATATAATCTTACATTATCTCCCTACCCATTGATCAAAACTGTGTGCTGTGAAAGACAAACATATATAAATTAAATGTCTTTACATATAGGTCCTAACGGAATAAAGATATTTGTACGACTGAACATGCACATTAATAAAATGTGAATCAAGACTCTGAACCAATAGTCTTCTAACAATATAAATGCTTTATGATAGCATTCTATTTAAGATAGTTCACATACAGGAGTATATGTATGTTGCATATATTAAAAATTCCATTATTCAAAAGTAAAAAAAAAAAGTTTATTAAATTATACTGAAAAATAATGTTCAACATGCTCACATTAGCATACAGCTGACTAGGAGAAACTTTTTTCCCCTTTAAACTACCCACCTCCCAGCCCTCTGTCAGCATATTATAGTAATATATCTATATATGATTGTAGATGTGTTGTAAATGAGGTATATCTCATCTTTAAATCTGGCTATGTACATATCGTATCATGTAAATTTCACAGAATATGTTGTTACATATACATGTATATTATACACCCAGATGATACCTGCTTTAAAAGGTCTTGGTGAGGAATTCAAGATCACTGTGAATATAATGCAGAATACATGTACAAAGCAAAAATATCTTATTAATATTCAATTTTTGCATTTTTAGCAGTTGGGTTTTAGTTCTCTCATGAATTATTTTAAGCAAAGAGAACAAAATCAATGTTTTCATTATTGTTTTCATTATTACAATAATTAGAAGAAAAATATGCTCATACAGTAAGACACCTTAAAATACTTACAAAATTATGTGTGAAGGTGTTTACTAACTGAACCAAAACCTAAATTATAAGTATTGTTAGTGTGACATATGTAGTTTATTTTAAGACTAATTCTGTCCTACTTCTCACTCGAACTCTCATAATAATACAGGATATATCCAGAATCACTAACAGTATTTATGGGCCTTATGGGTTGTTTCTATCAATCCAGTCATATTTTATGCAAAACAAAATGAATCTTACATGATATTATTTACACAATACTGAAATGTGTCACTTGATCCCACTTTACCTGCTTTGAATGGTTTTGGTGATGCGTTTAAGACTTTAGATGGCTTGGGGGCCACAGCAGGTGGTATTTTCTTCTGAGTGCCTGGTGAGTCATTAATGTTTAGCCCCTTAAAACTCCTCTCAATTCCGTGTTGTGTCATCTCTAAATAAGGCTGGATCAGAATAACCTGCAAAACATAGTTATATACAGTGAAACTTGTTTAGTAAGAACACGGATATAGCGAATTCACGGATATAGCGAAGTTTTCTTGGATCCCCAGCTACATGTATATAAATTTTACGAATTCTTTATACAGATATAACAAATTACAGATATAACG
Organism: Saccostrea echinata; assembly: GCF_033153115.1. Classification (NCBI taxonomy): domain Eukaryota; kingdom Metazoa; phylum Mollusca; class Bivalvia; order Ostreida; family Ostreidae; genus Saccostrea; species Saccostrea echinata. The sequence continues at coordinate 29,680,212 of NW_026889779.1, read as the reverse complement.
AAGTAATTTCACAGGTCCCAATGACTTCTTTATAACGAAGTTTTACAGTATAACAAAATTTGATAACTTCATCTTTAAATTAGTATGAACTTTACTTCCCTCTGGTATAACATTTAATAGTTATGTAGACACTTAGAGGGGTAATACAGAAATATATGGGGTCCTTGACATGAGGTGTAAGGAGAGCCCAATCTCCATTTCTTCAAGGAACCCATATATTTCCGTATTACCCCGGCCAGCCTCTAAGTGTTTACATAACGAATTTATCCTGTCAGATTTTTTTGGAATAACGTTCATTTTCTCTGATTTAAGCAAACCATTTCGAAAACAATTTTGACATCGTTTGATGTGTATGTGATGTCGACGTCACGTCGTTTGATGCTAATTTGTGACGTCTCTTATTAGGTTCCTTGCGTGTTCAAATGAAAACAACATATTGAATATGATCTAGACAGATTGTCATGTGGAGGGGGCTATTGATTTGATATGTGGTGAGTAGGTCACATGGAGGGGCATATTAACAATATAATGGGTAGGCAGCATAATATGGTTTAATACAGTATTCTTCTCGACCAATGAAATTTCAAGATTTTTATCAGAGGCAGGATAAGTGGATCTATGGTATAAATATACGGAATATCGATGCACAGTACACAATCACATTTTTGATAAGTAACTGTATATGTCAAATACCCATACCATGTTTACAGACATCTCAATTTTAAACAGTCTCTCTTAAGAGGCCAAATGCTATAAGACTCTGGGCTTCATTTTCAAAATGCTTTTAATGTCTCTGTGCAAACGTCAATGAAATCTTTAAAGAAAATAGCCAAGTTCTTCATTTTACAAGATCATGGTGATGATCTGATAAAAAAAAATGTGTTTCAAGGTTTCAAAAATAATTTCCTCTGCAAAGTTAAATACTGATATTTCTACATGAATATATATTACAACAAAACTGCAGTCACAAAATCAGGACATATATCAGTTAAACATAAAACATAACATCTTACAACTTCGACACCAAATTTACCCTTCCCCTCAGTTTAGCGTTGTTTTACCTGTGACAGATGTTTAATTTCTTAAGTTATCAGATTAAATTCTAGGGGTGAAACGATACACCTCCTTCACGGTTCGATACGTATTGTATAATTTTGTCTCGGTTCGGTTATTTTCGATACGATACATTTTGATAGAAGGAAACAAATTCTACGTTGTTTTATGCTTTCTTTTTCTAAATCTAGTCACATATTTTACGAATTTTATTTGCAAATTGACTAGAAGAAATTGATTAAAATTATTTGACTGTCAAAAATTATTTTACAAGCTATCAGTCATCAAAAATTTATGTTTTCTATACTTATTTATACTGAGTAACGTGTTATACCTTATGCCAAACCCGACTGAATAACGATCCCGACCGAAAAATGAACCGAACCGAAAATTTGAGATTTTGCACCGTGTATCAAACCGAGAAAAAATACCGCGGTGCATCGATACCGCGGTGAACCGTTTCACTCCTATTAAATTCCAGTGGATCACTTCCACTGCGTTAACTTTGTAGATATATGTGTCTTGTTGACCAGTAATAAGGATATTTACCTATTAAAGCGAAGTATTAGCTCATCTGTCAATGCCCGTGCACAGCCTTAAATGGAATAGTGACTTCCGTGACGCATTTCCGCTAAGAAGTCATACAAAGAACGGTAACTCGCGAAAAACACTGTAAGGTATTCGAGGCGTTTATTCAATAATACAACGGTGCCATGTATTGCTTCATCATATAACATTACTATTTTTTGATATTGTGGTAGAAGCTACAGTATTTGATTTGCTGAAATGAATTTTGTCCAAATTTACCTAACATTTACCTGTACGCTGTGTTGGTCTCGGCGTATATTCCAAGAATTTCAAGAATGCGTCATTTGGGATTGTATTACAAATGCACAGCGAATGCGTGATGACCCTGTCGCATTCTTTCTTTCCTATTTTTTGTACTCTAAAAATATACAAATGAGTCATACAGAAAATAAAACATCCCATTCATAAACAGTTTTTGGTATTTACAGAAACATTGATGAAAATGAAGTTTAAAGGATAATTAAAGGATTGGAAGAAAGAAGTGACAAAGGAATTTTAACTTCTAATTGATCACGATATTTAATAAAATTTGATTAATTTAAAAACCTTTTAATAAAATATCATAAAACAGTTTATTTAAATTAGACCTTTTCTTCCCTCTTTTTCTTATTTTAAAATTATCCAGGAATTAAAGGAAGCCTGGATAAATATAATTAAAAATTCTGAAAAATTTTATTTTACAATTTAAAAACTACTGCCTAATTACTAATTACAGATATAAATGGACAAATGACAGAGGACTTGCTAATTGATTCAAGTTAGATAAATAACTTCAGAGAAATCTCTCTCCTCTTCCAGTTTAAATGAAATACAAGACTAAATATATATATAATACTCAGTCAATACCTAGCCAGTATGTGCAATATGTAAAACTAAACATATATATATATATATATATATATATATATATATATATATATATATATATATATATATATATATATATATATATATATATATATATATATATATATATATATATATATATATATATATATATATATAAATATAATTTAATTTTAGCTGTAACACGTCATTTGATTGGATAAAAGATTTCGTTTATATCGTATAACATAAATTTCCTTCGTCACAATGAGTTAGTTCAAAAACGTATTACTCCGCTTGACGTTACTTTTAAAATATGCTCAATTTGAAGCCATTTTTGGAGGAAAAATTGTCTTATTGTCTACACTGAAATTAAATTATAAGGAATGAAGCTTATTTTAACCTATATTATACGATATAACATAACTTGGGGCAGTTTACGCTTTTTTATAAACCGTTTCGGGGTTTATAAAGCGTAAACTCCCCAAAGTTATGTTATATCGTATAACATAGGTTAAAATAAGCTTCATTTCTTGAATGTTTTCTGTTTATATATATATATATATATATATATATATATATATATATATATATATATATATATATATATATATATATATATATATATATATATATATATATATATATATATATATATATATATACAATATTTTTTTTTTGAATGTGTACTTACAATAGATAAAATATTTATAATGTTATAATGTCCTGAAATTTGTATATTACAATAAAATGAAAGCAAAATTAATTCTCATGACCACAATCAACCTATATCTTAAGTTTTCTGGCTTGTTCTTAGAATTATCTGTTCTTAGAATTATCATGGGCAATCAGTAGTATTAAACATTTTTAATGGAATTCTCTCTCTCTCTCTCTCTCCTTGTAGAGTGTAAACATATAAACCTTTCCATTTGACAGTGGGGAAACAAACAAATAGATGTATTTACATTCAATGTGCTAGCTCAAGCATGCGGAATTTAAGCTGTATTTTTTATTTCCTAAAAATGACTTTCTTTAGTATGTAAAATATATTTCATAAAACGAATTGTAAGTACAAGAAATTATAAACATTGTAATAACTTATAAACAATAGCAACTTCCCAAAACAAAAAATGTTGTGTTAAACATCATGTATATATCAGTGATTTTTCAAATAAGAAAAAAAATGATGCGGGGGGGGGGGGGGGGGGGAGAAGGGCACGGAAAGAAAGAAATCTAGAAACAAGATGTGTTTGTGAAACACTGATGCCCCCGTATGGCAGCTTATGGCAAAGGTTAAAGTTTCTTCAAATGCAAGTCAAAATCCAGGCCAAAAGATAAAAAATATTGATACCCAAAGAAAGGTCTTGTCTCGAGGAATACACCCGTGAAATTTGAAAGACCTAGATACAACTGTTCAAAGGTTATGGCGAAGGTTTAAGTTTTTTAAATAAAAGTAAAACGTCAAGGTCAAGGTCAAAGTGGTTGGTATCCAAAGGAAGATCTTGTCACAAGGATTACATTTGTGAAGTATGAAAGCCCTAGCACCAACCATTCAAAAGTTATGGCCAAGGTTAAAGTTTTTCAAAAGTAGGTCAAACTCCTAGGTCAAGGTCAAAGGGTCAAAGTGGTTGGTGTCCAAAGGAAGGTCTTGTCACAAGGATTAAATATGTGAAGTATGAAAGCCCTAGCATCAACCATTCAAAAGTTATGGCCAAGGTTAAAGTTTTTCAAAAGTAGGTCAAACTCCTAGGTCAAGGTCAAAGGGTCAAAGTGGTTGATATCCAGAGGAAGGTCTTGTCACAAGGAATACACATGTGAAGTTTGAAACCCCAAGCACCAACTGTTCAAAAGTTATGGCCAAGGTTAAAGTTTTTCAAAAGTAGGTCAAACTCCAAGGTCAAGGTCAAAGTTGTTGGTATCCAAAGGAAGGCCTTGTCACAAAGAATACACATGTGAAGTTTGAAACCCCAAGCACCAACTGTTCAGAAGTTATGGCCAAAGTTAAAGTCTCATAAAATTTTGCAAAAGTGGGTCAAACTCCAAGGTCAAGGTCAAAAGGTCAAATATGATGGTACCCAAAGAAAGGTCTTGTCACAAGGAATACACATGTGAAATATGAAAGTCATAGCTCCAACCGATCAAAAGTTATGGGCTAGGTTAAAGTTGACAACAGACAAACAGACAAACAGGTAGACAGGACAAAAACAATATACCCCCGGGATCTTTCGATCCAGGGGCATAAAAAGGCATTGGAAACTAGAGAAAATCATGGCAATTTAATGAGAGGAAAGAAGTTCAGAGAAAGGTGTATGAGGTGCCGTTTTGGTAATTATTGCCATAAAGCGACATCACCTATTTGAATAGATGATATCACCAATTTAAACATGTGATATCACTCATTCAAATGAAATTTAGGTGATATCACATTCAAATAGGTGATATCACCTTTTCGAATTGGTGATACCAATAAATATGACGATAACGAATAGTATTCAAGCTCAAAAGTCCATTCAAACAATACAAAATAGGAGCAGAGCAAACACGGACATCAGAGGTGGGATCAGGTGCCATGGAGGAGTGAGCATACCTTGCCGACCGGTAACACCCGCCGTGTGTTCCTTGTCATGAACGGGAAAAACGGAAAAATCCGTAGACAATTCAGCGTGTAAATAATCATGGCTTAACAATTAGTATTAAAAACCTCAGTCAGCATTTGTTAAAGATTAGATTATATTTGCTGACAAGGTCATTGTATCGACTATAGAACTTGTGAAATGATGACTTTAAACGAGATTGTTAATATTCTTGTTTCGTCAACTTGCTTGTCAATAGAAATTGTTCGTACGTAGAACATGCTCTTGCGTATCGAATCAACTGAGAGGCATTAACCCCATAAACAGATGATAAGGGTATATTGCTACATAAGTAAGGAAAGTTGACGATTGAAAAGTTGAAGTCTTCACGTTTATCATAAAGCTTGGTTGTTAGGCTACATGTACTGTTAACGTCTTTTTCTGGTAAAATATCCAAATATGAAACAGATGTGACAGACTCTGTGGTATCTTTTATAGCTCACTGGGATATATCGAGTCGACATATGAATGGAAGTAAATTTTGTTAATTGATCATACGTCTTGATGTTATCTAAATATCGAGTTGAAGACCACAAGTTTTTTTTTTCTTTCTCATGTATAAGATTTTGAATAAATTCTGCTTCATTTGAATACAAAAATAGGTCTGCTAATAACGGGGCGCAATTAGTACCAATGGAAATTCCGACAGATTGTTGGAAGACCTGGTCTCCAAAAACTACATAGATATTGTCAGTCAAAAAATCAAGCATCCTTTTAATGTCAACTTTAGAATACTTGTGCATACAATCAGAAAGGGGTTTTTTTTTTAACAAAATAATGTTGCAGATGACAAGGTAAGTAAATTCATGAGTTCCATTTTTATTGAAAAAGCAGCTGTCAATGATGTCAAAAGCCTGCATTTTAATTTATCATGGAGAATGGTTGTATACAGTGTTGAAAAGTCGTACGTTTTGATGTTATTGATTTTGTTAAAATTGTGAAGTTTTTTAAAAGTCCCTTGGAATTTTTAAGTATCAACATCTGATTTACACCACTTCTTGAATACCTCCTGAAGTTTCTTCTTCACTGGTGTTAATATTTTAATGAGGACTAAAGAAAGAAACTTGGTAGAACATTTACTGGAACTCGCTTTGTATCTATGACGTTTAGGAAACCAGTATAGGTATGATAATTCAAATTCATTTTGATTGTTGGGAGTATTAAAAATATTTAAAACTGACATTTGATTTTGAAGAATTTCCTCCTTAGAAAGGGAGCTATAGATAAATAAATAGAAGATATTACTTATTCGAATAGGTGATATCACCTATACGAATTGAATATAACTGTTATCCCCTATTTGAATAGGTGATATCACTTATTTGAATTGGTGATATCACTTATGTTTTGAATTGGTGATATCACTTATTCGAATGAGATATCAAATATTTGCATTTCTTACTACCGGTACATCAAATAAGGAATGGTCCCTTCTTCAAGACAATTTAGCTTCAATTTAGCTTTTGTTTGTAAGGCTCATTATATTAAATGTATTTTAGAGGAACTTGGATTTAATTCTACAAGTGGCAATCCAACTTATACTCGTAGTTCCCCTTCTAAGGAAGAAATTCTTCAAAATAATATGTCAGTTTTGAATATTTCTAATATTCCAAACAACCAAAATGAATTTGAATTACCATATTTATATTGGATTCCGAAACTTCATAAAAATCCTTACAAACAAAGATACATAGTGGGTTCCAGTAAATGTTCAACCAAGCCTCTTTCTTTACTCCTCACTAGGATATTAACAGTGGTGAAGGAGAAACTTCAAGAGTACTGTGCAACAATATATTCGAGAAGTGGTGTAAATCAGATGTGGATACTTAAAAATTCCAAGGAACTTTTGGAAAATTTGAAATCACAAGATTTTACCAAAATCAACAGCTTAAAAACTTACGACTTTTCTACTTTATACTCAACCATTCCCCACGATAAATTAAAGTCCAGGCTTTTTGATATAATTGACAGCTGCTTTTTCAATAAAAATGGAACTCGTAAATATACTTACCTTGTAATTGGTCATTTGCAAAATTATTTTGTTAAAAAACATTCTGATTGTACACACAAGTACTCTGAAGTTGACATTACAAAGATGCTTGAGTTTCTGATTGACAATATCTATGTGGTTTTTGGAGACCAGGTCTTCCAACAATCTATTGGAATTCCCATGGGTACCAATTGCGCCCCGTTATTAGCAGACCTTTTTTTGTATTCATATGAAGCAGAATTTGTCCAAAATCTTGTACGTGAAAAGAAGAAAACACTTGCTGTGGCCTCCAACTCGACATTTAGATATATCGACGATGAATTGTCAATTAACAATGGCTATTTCCATTATGTCGATACGATATATCCAGGTGAGCTTGAGATAAAAGATACCACAGAGTCTGACACATCTGTTTCATATTTGGATATTTTACTTGAAAAAGACGTTAATGGTAATCTAACAACCAAGGTTTATGATAAACGTGATGACTTTAACTTTTCAATCGTCAACTTCCCTTACTTATGCAGCTATATACCTTCATCACCTGCATACGGGGTATATATCTCTCAGTTGATTCGATACGCAAGAGCATGCTCTACGTATGTACAATTTCTAAAACGAGGTAAATTATTGACAAACAACTTGATGAAACAAGAATATCAGCTGTCTCGTTTAAAGTCATCATTTCGTAAGTTCTATGGTCGATACAATGACCTTGTCAGCAAATACAATTTATCACTGAGTCAAATGCTGACTGACATTTTTCATACTAATTGTTAGGCCATTATTTACACACTGAATTGTCGACGGATTTTTCCGTTATTTCCCGATCATGACAAGGAGCACACGGCGGGTGTGACCGGTCGGCAGGGGATGCTCACTCCTCCATGGCACCTGATCCCACCTCTGATGTTTAGAGGTCCGTGTTTGCTCTGCTCCTATTTTGTATTGTTTAATGGACTTTTGAGCTTGACTACTATTCGTTATCTCCAAATATTTCACTTTAATGCAAAGTAAAGGATAAACTTTTTGAAAAAGGCTTCCAAAGAACAATTTCACTTTCTGAGCATTGATTTAAAAACGATGATAATGATTCTTTTACTCTTCAACAATCTTCTTATAAAGACAATAAAAGATTCTCTGGACTTGTTGAACCTAATTTGAGCCACATCCTCTACTATTTCGACATTGATTGATCAAATAAACTAGATCCCTGTGAAGTTATACATATTTAACTTGCAGTCAGTTTTGTTCTATTTATTGTTACTTTCTCTCTGTTATTGTTATTTGTGCATCTGTATCACGTGTATAGAATAAATGTATGCAGTACATGTCTAAACTTGGGAGCAGTTGACATTTCAAGCATAGTTTTAATAGGTGACATCTCCTATTCGAATGATATTGATTTGAATAGGTAATATCACTTTTTTGAAAAGGTGATATCACCATTTCAAATTTAAAAAAAATGATAGATCCCCAATTCCAATAGTGATATCACTTATCAGAATAAGTGATATCACCAATTCAAATCAAATAGGTGATGTCATCAGTTTGAATAGGCGATATCACTTTTTTGAATAGGTGATATCACATGATGGCAGTCAACATCATTACGGCCCCTCATGCAAGTGGCGATTAATAGAAATAGGGAAACGGACATCAAAAACCCCACAGAAAGGCGTGAAATCAATAAAGAAGAAGAAGAAAAAGGGGCAAGAAAAAACAAAACAACGTCAAATTTTAGATAGAAGCATAGACATCTAGAGAAAGTCATAAGAATCTTAAGAAAGCTTACTAGAATAAGGATCTAGAGAAATGCACGTAAAGCTTGAAATATTCTTTATCTTCGCCCTTTTCAAACAAACAAAATCTCCGATCGAGATTATCATGAAAGCATGAAAAACAACTTTTGGGTGGGGGGAAGGGGAGAGGAGGGGTCATGCTGAAGAGCGTTCTTTAGGGGGGAGGGGGTGTACATGCGAACACACGGGAATTTTACACAATTATACAATATTTCCTTCAGCAGCAGAGAATATAGTCTTCCTATTTGTAACAAGGTGAAATACAATTAAAAAATTCTTCATTCTGTGTCATACAATTATCAATGGTGGTGTTTGTATTGGACATGGTAAAAGATTTTTTGCATAAAATTTAAGTATAATATAATTATCTGTTGTAATTCGTTCATAGTTGGGTTAATCCATATGTTCTAGAGAGCATTAAATTTGCAAAAAAATTCCACACAATACAATTTACCCTCCCTTGATCCCTCATTAGCTACTAGTTAGTCCTCTACCAAAGGTCAGTTAGGGGCGTAAACCGTAATGAAGTATACAAATAGAAATCTATTTTCATTCTTTCCTTTCTCCTGCATGAAATTTACATGCACATACATGTACTTGTATATTCTTGCATACAGGTTGTTCGTTAATACCTTATTGAAAACATAAAACATTGAAGGCAGGAAGTTTGTAAAATTATAATCTCATTCTGTTTACTTACTGTGATAAAGCATGTTTATTTTCTATTCATTAACCATTGCAACCAAAAAGGGTTTCGTAAGTTATTCTGATATGATTGTATTGTATCTTCTACTGCAAGAAATTTATTTGACGCTAGAAAGACCTAGAGGTGAAAGACAACTGGTCTGTGCCTATAAGATTCAAGAAACACGGTAAGCAATTTCCCATGTATAGGAATGTTATTTTTATTTAGATTAGCAACTGATCATTATTCTCTTCTTATTCCAGAACATGGAATCTAAGACTCTGGGCTTATTTTTGTGCCTATTCTTTGCAATATTATCAGGTAAATATGGTTGGAATTATAACGTAGAAATATCAAATTTGAAGCATGTCATTGGAGAATGCATATCTATATACTAATTTCTTTGAATAGATAGGAAAAACTGTGCTAAACTAGGCCTTTTTAAAATAATAAAACAGATGTTTCCTTCTCTCTTTGTCTTCAAAATTTGGCCTTGACAACATTTAAAAAAATAATATAAATAATATGTAATGCAATACTTATTGAATGTAATCAACTATTTAAAATTATACTGACGAAAAAGATTTATATCATAATTTCATGACCCATCTCAAGGTTTTGAACAACAACAAACCATAGTCTGAATTTACTCCAAATAAGCGCTCCAGAGTTATAGTCTAAGCACTTTTTTACTCATTACCTTATGACCTTAATCTTTAAAATAGAGTATGATATTGAGTCAAGTTGTTACACAAGTTTCAGTCATGTGAAAAACCACATTATTGTTAAACAGTTGTCAAACTTTTGAAATAAATATGATAGGTTGCTACACATCGTTTTATATTATGAGTGTTTATATCTAATGTTTTAAAATTCCTTGCTTTCGGCCTCAGTCAACCAATACCTGAACAGGTCAGTAGAGCCACGGGTATACCTCATCAAAAGTCAATAACTATATAAAGTTTGTATCCATTCCAGTCGAGGATCGATATGGTCCGGACACGAAATTTGTGATAGACATCGGGAAACTATGCAAAAATTAAATTTCCCTCGGGTGTGGGATTCATCTTTTGAGTGTTGAATCCAAATTAAGGACAGACGATACGTTCCTCAATAATATATAATTTTTTCTAAGATTCTGTCATTGAAGTATTGCTACTTTAACATGTTTACTCGCAAAAAAATGAGGTACTTTACCAAGCATTTGTGCAAGATACCAGAGGATGTTTTTCCTATAAAATCCTTTTGGAAAAAACTTAATTAGCCAATAACACATTTTTTGGTGTTTCATTTCTTTAAAGACAATTAGAAACCAGTTTAGAAATCAAAAGGTAATTAAAATTTTGAATATTTTCCTCATAATTCGAAGGTATACAAAACAGATATTTGAGGAACGTATCGTCTGACCTTAAACTAAAAAATAAAAATGCTTCATATCAATTGCAAGTCAATCGATAACTTATCTCCTCATTGTGAATAAGTCATTGATACTCTTTTCATTTATTTTCCTGTCCACTTCCACTTTCCATTTGTTCAAAGTTTGACTCCATTGTTATGCAGTTTCTTACCATACCATGTGCTGCTTCGTAGACTTCTTCTCTTTCTTGGTCATTATGATTCCATTCTGACTGTAGCATGTACAGTTTAAAACTGTTTGCTGGTTTCTCGATGTTTATTCAATCAGCTCCTAACTTGCTTTTTCTAATTCAACAACTTTCTTAAATTTTGCCATGTTTCCTATTATGTAAGTATTCAATTAAAATGTATCAAAACTCTGATAATACAATAAAGAAATACAACTCTCCTGTTCTATTTCCATTTTGCTTACTCAGTATACTTTTAAACATGACAAATATATCTATGTAGATCAACAATCTGTTGGAATCTCCATGGGTATCCAATTGCGCCCCCTTGTTAGCAAACCTATTTTTGTATTCATATGAAGCTAAATTTATTAAAAAATTTCTACAAGAAATGAAGAAAACACTTTGTGGTTCAACTCGACGTTTAGATATTTCGAAGACGTATTATCAATTAACAATAGTTATTTCCATTCACATATCGACTTGATATATCCCAGTGGTCTTGAAATAAAAGATACATCAGAGTCTAACACATCTGTTTCATATTTGGATATTTTACTAGAAAAAGACTTTAATTGTAACCAAACAACAAAGTTTTATGATGAACGTGATGGCTTTAATTTTTCAACTTTTCTTTGTCTCACAGTTGATTCAATACGCAAGAGCATGCTCTAAGTACTAACAATTTCTAAAACGAGGCAAGCTATTTACAAACAAGTTGCAAGTTTTATGGTCGATACAATGACATTGTCAGCAAATACAACCTATCATTAAGTCAAATGCTGATTGACGGTCTTTTCAATCTAATTGTTAGGCCATTATTTACACACTGAATTGTCTACGGATTTTTTTCCATATCATGAAAACGTGCACACTGCGGGTGTGACCGGTCGGCAGGGGATGCTCACTCCTCCATGGCACCTGATCCCACTTCTGATGTTTTTAGAGGTCCGTGTTTGGTCTGCTCCCGATTTGTATTGTCTAGATGGACTTTGAGCTTAAATACTGTTTATTTTCTCCATATTTCATCGTTTCTTCTAGAGTAATGCACTATCAATGTTAAAGTCTTCCCCAAACTTACATTTATTGTGTCTAATCTACTGTATAGCTGGTTTTCTTTGCTGGTGTAAAATTGAGTGTTTCGCTTGTCCAAAAATGCTAAAAATTTTGGTGCAATTTATTTAAGCGGACGAGGGATTCCAACATTTTGCAGAAAGAACGCCAAGGAAAATACTGAATATTTTAGCTATAAAAATTTTTGCGGGCTATTACCAAAACGCTAAAATAAGCCAAAATGTTCACTCTTCTAAAATAACCCGCTATACGGTATTTCATTTTAATGATTTTAAGTGCGATTTTTGTACTGAGCTGTCTCAGTGGTATTTAAGACCTGTGGATATGGATAATATGGAACTTCATATAAAAAAAGCTAAAAAGTCCAGTTACTCATGCATTATATCGCAAAGATTTTTCAAGAGTTGTGTGGCAGTTAATCAGTTGAGGTAACTGTATTAGAATTAAGAATATTTTTTTGCATTTATACATGTTAGTGTCAAAAAGATATCATCATATCACCTCTTCATGAACTGAATCGTCTTGATTTGACCTTACGTCTAAAAAGGAAAGAAAAACAGAGTTTGGCCGACTATGGTGTAAGAGTACATGCATACATGTATATTAATTTCAATGCAACTGATTTGCTAATTAAAGATATTATATTAAATTTACCATAAGTTTACTCTTTTATTTTAGAAATGATATCTCAACGAATGTTCTATAATATATTGACGTGTCGGGGAGGGGTAAAAATTTATGGAAGCATGGGACCAGTGCAAACCGTTAAATTCATTAAAAAAAATCTTAAGACCCCATGGTGTCCTGTTTGGTAAAATTCATTGGCCCCATGCTCTCTACCTTGCAAAAAAGTTGGTGTCTCCTGCCAGTTACACGTCTCATATATGATATAAACCTAAACTTTCCATGACAATTTTCTACCACACAGTTTATGCAATCCATTCAAATTGACACTTTACAAATTGTCAAACTTTTAATAAGCCTCAAAGAGCATAATTGTCAGTGTAATACATATGCATGTATGCATTAAAATATATGTAGATTGTAGATATATGTATAATACACATATACGAGGAAATATACAATAATCATTATCCACCACACAGATGGTCCTATATAAATGTAGATCTCGAAAGTACATGTAATCAAGTTAAATAGTACATCGTCATACATTAATGATACATGTATATGTGGTATTTCTAGCTGTGATTGATGGTACTACTACACCTACAACTACCACTAGCACCACCACCACCACCCCTAGCACCACCACCACACGATCACCAGCAGCAACGCCACCATCAACAAGACCAGCAACACCAGGAGTCACACCTCGTCCAGGGGGCGGAGCAGGTTCTGGGAACAGCTTAATCACAAATTGTGGCATGGGTTGTAAAAATAGAGCGCCAGTAATGATTGCTAATTCTAAAGGACTGGGATACGCTGGTTCTTCTGCCATCACCAGTCTTGGACTTTGGAGTATTGTGACCATTGTTGCAACCGTAATTCTTGTGTAGACGACATAGTGGGTCGGAGTTGTCCCCCTTTGCCTGGATTCAAAACTTTAAATTTCAGTCTCAAAGTTGCTAATACAGTATGATTAAATAAATATTCTTTTAGCGTGATTTTTAACCGATACAAATAAACTTCTTCTTTTTTTTCTTTTCATGCTGTCAAGAATATAAAATATAAAATTATAAAATAAAGGATTTGTTTCTGATGTTCTGTGCATGTCGACAAAAAACACGTTCATTCTTCTTCAAGAAACCTTTCAGAAATCGCCAAATTATATTCTGTATTCTATGTTTGTTGTTGTTTTTTAAAAAAAAATTAATTTTTTTTTTTTATTCTTGCTTATTTGATCTTGTCTCTGATGATATTCCACTGTGAACAATATAGATTCCTTGCGGTGATACAGCAAAATAAACCCTGAAGGGCACTGTATCATATTTTTTATTTCAGAACAGGAATGGACTAATGATAAAATCAGTATCGATTTTGACTGACATAAAGGTTGATCTTTTAATTAATTTCAACTTCCAAGGTTCGATTCATGGATGGCGCTCAAAATATACTTTATATATATATATATATATATATATATATATATATATATATATATATATATATATATATATATATATATATATATATATATATATATATATATATATATATATATATATATATATATATATATATATATATTAGGGATGGCAACGAATATTCGAACATTCGAATATTCATTCGATGAGTTGATATTCGAATATGAATTTAAGATTCGAATATTCGGTGTTTTTCAGATTTCATAAAAAGAAGTACTGTGATTAATAAGTTTTGATTAGAACAGTGCTGGAATTATCCCTGTTTAATTTACTAGCGATCAATTTCGATCGCCTGATTTCTTTTACTGCTTTCTTATCTTATGTATCTACTAAATAACATGTATTTTGTTTCGAGTAAGGACAACAAATAAAATCTAAGAATGTCTGAAAGGCGTGAAGAGTATACTTATCAAAATAAAATTAATTGATCATTGAATGAATGTCCGATGGAATCAATCTGTAATTAACATTGTAAAGAGCTTAATTTCAGAATAAATGTGTAAATTACTTGATTATCTCTGGTTGTACATAATCTTGAATTAGTTAATTACCTAGGAAAATTGTCTATGGAAATATTTGTTTACACTGTATCAAAGATTATAATCATATCTCTTATTAGACAGATAATTGTCATTTATTACACGTATTGAAATCTGAACAGTATACCGTTACGACTATCTTGCCTTTTGTAAGACGACAGGTTCCTCAGTTGGAGCTACTATAAATACACGTTTCATTTGTTAAAGTTATATTTATCTACATTTAAATCAATTATTTATTTCAAACATTGACAAATATCAAAAGGAATTTCTTATTGTACACCTACAAAAAAATCATCATACAATTTTACTTCCAATATAAGTATACCTACGCTAAACCTTTCATGAGAGTAGGATGATGCATATTCAAAATAAAACAGATTTTATTTTATCGAATATTCGAATACTTTCATTGAATATTCGAATATGAATTATTGACAAAATTGACATCCCTAAATTATATATATGAATGGATATAAATCAAGCAGTTAAGAGCCCTCTATACACTGCACACTAGAGAGTTCTGATTTTGTGGTATTTTTATGCAGATAGAGTGATCTGCCCTTTGATCAAGGATAAAATAAATTGAAATGTACAGTTTATTATTTAATTTGTGATCAAATCAAGCATTCATAACACTTTAATAGGCCAAGATAAATAGATAGAACACTTCATTTCTAGGTATTTTGCCCATTTAAGTAAACAACAGTGATTTATGTTCATCAGTACTTCATTGTCTTTGAACATTTTTCCTGGGGGTAAATGCAAGGCACCCTATAATGAAAATGTGATAGATAAGCTCAATACATACACCTTTACACACTATAATTTTCTCAATGTCCAAAAAATATTTTCCTCTAGTGTATAGAGGGTCCTTAAGTTCAAGTCCGGAAAAGAAACAAACGTTCATTTCAGTTTGACGTTTCCTCTCATAGAACGAACCTGCAAGAGTCACATGCACTGAAGCCTTACCTAATTATTGTCATATGGGGCGATAATAACAGATTTTAAGCCATCTATTACTTCAAATATCTAAATATGAAAGAAGTTTTAAAGGTCAACTGTTTCGTGAAATTTCAATTTATGTACCCTTCAGATCGATATCTTAGTACAAACTTTTACCCATTTTTATATAAATAACTAGATGAAATCCCGCGCAAGCGCGGGGAATTAAAATTTATTCCACTACCGACAGAAAATATATTGCAGTTTCTACTGACAGCCTACAGGCTTATAGGAGGACTTTGTTCAAAATCCCGCATGAAGTTGATGTACGTCTCCAACCCCCCCCCCCCTTCTTTTTAAAAAAACTTTTACGTTTTGACGTTTATTGTGAAACCTGTTATACCATGTTATGGATACTGTACTTCAGATGCTCTTTTTCATTTCCGTCAAGGATAAAAGCAGCGAATATGCACATTTTATTGATAAATTTTTTTTGGGGGGGGGGGTAAAAATTCATAGGTACTTGGGTCTTGGTATATAAATATGTTTGTACCTTATTGATATGTAAAAAATGTACTTTACTTTTTTTTTACATATCAATAAGGTACATACATATTTATAAACCAATACCCGTGTACCTGTGTAAAAATTAGGTTGTAACGCCCCATGAATAGGCCGAGTATTTGATACAAAAGACTGTATTCAGAAAAAAATCCCAAATATATATCAAGCACAATATTTTACAGCTTTAATTGTATTTGAACAATACCTTCTTCATTAATTTTCTATTTTTATTACAAAGTACAAATTGTACTTTGGGTTCGTTTCCACGATGCTCTCCGTATTGAATATGTACAAATTTTACCGTTAAATTTCTAAAAGAAAACCTCCTACATACATGTATATGTAATAGTCTTTCGATATATAAATATATTCACAACTTGTAGTATTATCAATGATTTACCATTATTTCAATGACCATTCACATAAAAGCTTTTTTTATGCCCATGCAGCTATAATCGCCTCGTTTTTCTTTTTACCATCGGGCTCGATGCTATATGATGTTCCAGAAGCTTCCGTCAATATTAAGATCGGTGAATGACGAAAATAATTTGCACATTTCCCTTTTTAATCGGTTATCACGACTTATTTATTTTATATCATTTGAATCAAGTTTTGATTGAATAATTCAGTGATGACGTTTTATGAAATAAATAAACGATTGCTTGTTGTCAGTTTCATTAAATATTGTCAGTAACTTAGATCCGCCAACCGGAAACGCCACCGTACTCACGTTTTTGCTATTTCATGGCTGCTTAAAGAAAATGAAAGTAGACTTTTAATTCAATGTACGATACTTACTATGCGTGTGAAATCTAAATATAGTTTACTGACATCATCTTGTATCTAGTGTACTGTTAGAAGAGTATATAAGAACTCTGGTGCACCCATTTAGGAGTTTATTTGCAAAATTTATCAATTTATAAGTATAGATTTAAAGACGGATATAGGTATCAACTATAAAATGGTTTTCTTTGTTGTGTTATATGGGGTATTATATCTTCAACCATTCCAGAAAAAATAGATAACCCGCTTAAACAGGTTATCTATTTTTTCTACAATGTTGCAACGATACTATATTTGTAAAACGCAACAAATAAAGCATGCTTTGGATTTAGATTTGTTTGATAAAAATAATATGTTGAATTAAGCATAAACAAATTTCAGTTCATCAGTTAATTCATGGCCAGACTTTTTTTTCTTTGATTGGAAACATTTTTAAAAGACATATTTTTCAGTACACTAATTTATTAAAATGTTAACTTGTGGAATAATACACACATTTTCACTTCTAGTAAAGTTCTAGATGAATTGCTTATAGAAAAAAAAGCTTTTCCAAATAAATAAATAAATAAATAGTTTCGTTTTAATTGATTTTTCTGTTTTGAATTTTCTACTACCTTCTTATCAGCTCAAAAGAGCCTTTAGAGGAATTTATGTTAATCTTATGTCATTTGTCAAAGTCTGTTTTATTTTATTAGACCTCTAGTTTGATGACATGTTAAAAATCGATCAAAAATTTATCCCGATAAGGGGGTAAAAACATATGACCTATAAAACTAGAAAGAAATCTGAAAGACAACTAGGGACTGAACAATTTTCGTTGAAATTAAGTATTATTTTTTTCAATTGGGAAAGTTTTTGAATTTAAAAAAAAAATTAAAAAAAAGGTGTAGAATTTTTTTCAAACAGCACATTTTTAGAAATTTTATTCCTTCTAAAAATGTCTGGCCTATATATCTGTGCCATCATGATGACCCCCCCCCCCCCCAACATAATCAGGTAAATTACCAATAAAATGTGCAAGTTTCCATTCAACATTAATTAGATAAAAATGTTATATAAAATGTTTACATTTCCTTGTAAAAGTCAGCAGAACATACTTATTTTCAGTTGATACGTACTGCATACTGTACTATTTATTGGTAAAATTACTATACATGTATCATCGAGAGAAGAATAACAGACATGGTGTGCCCATATACAACAGAATCTTGAACACTAAGTATGGTAGTCAGAAAGTCCTTGATTTCCTCAAAGTATTTATATATACTAGTATGTTTGAAATGTAATTTTGATGTTCAATAGATCACTTGCTAAGACTGATTTAAAATATATGCCTAAACTTTGGTACCAATGCTGTACTAATGGCAACAAAACATATTTCAGATTGACCTTATAATTATGCAATGTACAAATGGTCTGATATCTTTGCAGTGTACTAATGGGCTGGTATTTTTGCAGTGTATCTGTGAATTGTACCAATTTCTTGATAAATGTTTCTGTGCAATGCACTTTTGTCTAATATCTGTGCATCTTACTAATAATTTGTTATCTGTACAATGTTCCAATGGTTTGATATCTGTGCACTGAAACATTAGTTTGATATATGTGTAATGTAACAATATATTTACATCTTTGGCATGATATCTTTGCATTGTATCAATATTCTAATAAATCTAAAGGTTATTCAATATCTAACAATTATTTCTTGCTTGAAAAATTAGTATTCAGCGTCTGGCACACGTACATCAAATATATTTTACAATATGTATGAGTAATTGTAATTTCACAAATGATTGTTTTATTTATTATTTTTCATCTGTTATTTCCGCCTTTTGTGACAATATTAATCTGTTATCGTACACGTTGATAGGACATCAATGACCCTTTTGACAAAACTTGTCTAAATATTGCAAACTGTGATAATCCAAAACAACAACCAAACACTCCAATACTTTATTTAAAGCCGGATCTTCAGTTAATCAACTAGAATGCACTCAAAATACATGCCAATGCTCAGCATGTGTGCGCTCTTTTCTCTATCTCCACTGATCAATAATATTTATATTTTAAATTAAGAAGACAAGATCTTAAAAAAAAAAAACTTTTTTTCTGAATTTAAAAGGATTACTATTTTACATTATGATAAACTTACACAAAACTGCTTGACTAATACATTAACATTAAGTTTGGAAGATTTAAGTTGATTTGGCTGAGGTGGAAAACGCCTCGTCCTTAACGGATACGCAGAAATCAGTCCCTATCTTTTGGACTTATTCATTCCTCTATAAAGGCCCTGTCTTGACAATGTGTTTAATGCTATGCAGTGCATGTATGTATTTGTTCAATATTTACCTTCAGCACGAAAACTGGATTTTTCTCCATGGAAGCAGAGAAATAAACACTAGTATCAAACATAGGGGGGTATTTTATTGATAACTCGCACTTTGGTTCGAGTAAGGTGACCTTAATTTTTGGCATGAAAAATACAAAAACAGCAAAAACATTGTCAAATGAAATATTACCAATCTGTCAACAGTCTGGACTTTCAGTAGGCGTGGCTTGCTTTTATTTACGTTATCCCGAAGGAAGAAACACATTACCTCTAAATTGCCAAAAATTACACGGATATCAATTTTATCAAAGATTGACCTTTTCAAAAGGAGTTATTACGCGTTTTCACTTTGGTAATAACACTTTTAGAAAATTTCCCCTTAGTTTGACACCAATATGGTTTCGTACATACATTGTGGAATATTTTTGAAACTTAAGATAAAGGATACATTCAAGGCCCAAAGGCCAATAACAGTAAATTACAAAATCTCTTTTGTCAAGGAAATTATGCAAAATATCAATTTTTCTTCTCCTACGGTTCAACAAATATAGATTGTAACAGATTTATCAGCTTACATATTGGACTGAGTAAAAATGCATAACAGGCAACACAAAAACATTTTCTTGCATGGGTCCGTCTTCTTTCAGTTCTGGGGGAAATAAATTGGTTCAAATCGAACACATCTGTCAAACTATAACCATACTATCCCTTCTCAAGCTTTATCTAGCAAGCCAAAAAGAGGAATTTTCTATTTTTGCATAAATCGAACCAAATTGCAAGTGTAGCTCAATGTTTTCCGTTCTAAAACCAACATCAGTCATATACGCACTATTAAGGCATGTACGCAATTTTCTATCAAAGACAAAATTATTTTGCGTATGTCTAATTTGACATGAACCTAGTTGAATTCAGCATACTTAATCAAATTCCCTTCATTTTATTTCGATTTGTCTTATCTATCAATTATTTTTATTTTTTCACTATAAATTTACTCGTTTTCTTATTTATTTATCAAAAAAAAAAAAAAAAAAAAAAAAAAAAAAAAAAAGGAAGTGCCTAGGACACAGGTGTTTGTGATCAGGATCGCCACAGCCATAATATATAAAAATAACTTTCTTTTGAAAGTTTTTGGAAATGGACGTAAAAAGGTAGAAGAAAGATTTATGGCTCCAGTATGTCTACATAGAGAATAACATTTTTTCTTTGTTTGAAAGACATTAATATTACAGCTTGTGATAAATCAACAATTTATCCCAAAAAATATTTGGGTTACTACCACTGGAAGTGACCCTGACAAGCTTTGGGAGATAGTGATATGTGGAAATGTGTCGAAAATCGATAACAGAAAAAAGATATCCTCGATCATTCCAAAAATTTTTTTTATCAAAAATTAGATTTTAAATAGTATTATTCAAATCTTATTCTGAAATCAATCAAACACTACTTTAAGTAATAGTGATTGGTTAAAGGACACTCGTACAGAAACCAGCAATCTACTTGATTAAATAAATAAACAACTGTATAGTTGAACACTAAGATTCAATTACAAACTTCCTTCTACATGACAAAAACATTAAGTACCCTTGTAAATTGTCTTTTAAGAAATAAAAAAAAATGGAAATTGTTATTGATGTTGCCAGTTAATGGATGTACATTTAAAAATATAATTTGCAGTTCTCTTTGAAGTCCTTTCACACACCTTAACAACTTTATATAAAGCATTAGTCCTTATAAATATTCTGAATACAATAGCGAAGAAGCCAAGAAACCCAAACCAACAACTTAACTTCATGATCAACTTGACGACTTCGATATACTTGTTGCATATGGTGTTTATGTCTCTTAGCTGAGTCAATTCGCAGGAGCTAGGTTCTACGAACAATCTATAAAACGAGACAGACTAGGGACAGATAAGATACTTGTAAATTAATGATACACAGGATATGTTTAAAGTCAATATTTCTCTGTATGTGGTAGCTTTAATAAAGTCTGTACAACTAGATGTGGTCAGCCCACTAATAGTGGAGTGACAAGACCATCAAAATTGTGAAATTAATGCACCACCCTACCCTAAGGCTAATTTGTACTTTTTTGGAAAGGTATATTATTAAGCAATTAATAGATTCATAGAAAATTCTATGGTCAAAATTTAAAAAAATAGGAGGTTAAAGATCAGTGATTGAAATCTGACCATAATAATGAACATATTAAAAAAGCTTAAGGAATTCATAAATTTTCTTTGATTTTGCAATAAATTTGTATGGAAAATTGATTCTTACAGTGAAAATATCGATATTATAGAAAAAGAAGGAAAATTTGAACTGTAATGTCCGTCTGTCTGTCCGTAAAATTAATTGTCTTGGAGTAGATTTAATTCAGTGCTGTTGTACAGGTTTTTTGTTCATAAAGTACAATCAGTCAATATTAAGACAGGTGCATGTATAAACAGTAATTAGGAAATCAAAAAAGGACAATACCCCCCCCCCTTCACCCCAACCCCCAAAATACGAAATATGACTAAATTTTGAGTTTTGTTGCTTTGTAGTAATATTTTTATTTAAACATTAAACTTCAATAATTTTGAATATATTGAACTTTAAACAAGACATTTTCTGTTCCTGAAGCATATTGATCATCTATATGACGTCATACACGTTAAAGCATAATGATTAACGTTTTTTGTTTTGTTTATAATTATAGATTCGTTAAACAACTTTATGAATATGAAAACAGTTTTACCAAGGGTTCTTATACTTCGAAATATACAGGTGTATGCTCGGCGCATAAGGCCTTTGGACATATAGGATCCTTTTAGGGATCACACCTGTTGTCACAAGACAAGAGCAAACCGAGTGCTAAAACTCTTGATAATTTTCGTCTCCCTCATGCAAATTGAAAAAAAAATTACTGATTCTTGTCTATGTTTCGAAAGGTTAAGGTAATCTTATGAGATTTCGAATAAGCGTTATTAAACTCGTAAATTCTGCCTATTATATACTCGATTGTGAGGATTTAAGAGCCGAAAGATTTTGGACTTGTATCGGTGATATAGTAGAAATTCTATGAAACGGAAAAAGAAAGCATTTTTATTTTATTGAGATATGCATTTGTTGAAGCTGTAATCTCTACCTTGTTCTCAACTACATCACTTTACAAGGATATGTTTCATTTGAAAAGCAGAATAGGAACTTGATTGAGCTCACAAAATAATACTCCCACTCCAAAAGGAGTTTTCGTCCGATCGAAGGTGATTCTTTAAAAATACCATCGATATTCATTCAGGGTTTAAAGGCAGAGATTTTTTACCGGGTGGTAAATTCCAGGTGAGGGATGGGTTTATTTTGTACAGATGTGAATGCCTTTGGGGCTAGCTAGTTTTAAGCTACATGTATAAGCCGAATAAAATAATTTATTTAATTTGTAGCATGTACATATAAGAACACCATGATGAATGTAATATTTTTGTGATGAATTGAGTTTCAGTGCAAGTACAAAAATATCTTTCCTTAAAAATATAATAATAATTGATATATTAATTACAGTGTGATTTAATTATTTTTGATAATTAACAGTTTTATCCTTCTTTATTTCTGTGTTGTATCACAATTTGTTTTGTTTTTTTAATTTTCTTTGTCACATTTGTAACACCTTTGGCGGGAAACGTTTTTAAATATATTTATTATAAAATAAATATTCAAAAATCGATCATTGAATATATTTAAATTATTAATCATTATATCCTTCTTCTTTTTAAATAAATTATAGCTCAACTTGAATCAAGCCTAAAATTTTAAAGTTTAAATGGAAAACACTTAATATGCTGCAACATAGAATTAAATATTCAAACTGTATATAAAATTTTTTAAAAAAAATGTACAAACATTAATTCTTCAGTAAATTTATAGTTTTTTTTAAACATTTTCCATGGTAGAGTAAAAATGAAACAAAATGACAGGAATCCTCCCCCCCCCCCCCCCCCCCGAAAAAAAAATCATTTTTATGATATAAAATAATATATAGGCCCTATTAGAATCATATATAGTTAAAAAAGACAGGGTTGTGAATATCAAGTATGAAATTTTCTAAGTTGATTTTTTAAATCAGATAATGAATCAGTTTGTATCAAAAGATTCTGTTACTGTGATCATTATCACAGTCGAATATTACATACTCAGATAAAAATTTTTAATCACAACTGATAAATATATTTTAAATTATTCAAAATTGTTTCTACAATGTAATATACACTTTTTTTTGGTATCATTTAAAATACTTTATTTTTAATTAATTTTCAATATTTTCTTTTATCAATATTCATTTTTAATTTTAAAAAAATGCAGATTTATATTTATTTTTTACTACATTTATATATATTAATTCTTTTTTTTCTAGAACTTTTAAATTTTATTTTTATGTTTTGACTGAAGTTTTCAATTGAATTTATTTTTACACTATTTTTTCAAAGGTAGTAATTCTCAGGTAAAGCGCATATACCTGAAAACAGACTATAGCCTGTTGATCACTCAGGTGTAAAAATCAAAATGTTGGCTATGTGGGAATAGGATTTTTCAAAATGTTGGCTAAGTGGGAATAGGATTTTTCAAAATGTTGGCTAAGTGGGAATAAACCGGGCTAGCAGTCTGCCTGTGGCCGTTTGTCTCCTAATCCCTATACACAGGAAGTGATTTAATATACAGTAGAGTACTCGAGTAGAAGTCAAACTCTACCTGCATTAACAAAATGGATACCCCATTTGACAAGAATAATGGCAAAATCCATGTTTTGATATAAGAAATCCAAAATATCTTTCTGATCAAGACGTAAAATTAAAAGTTCACAATACAACGGTTTAAAAGAAAGATTAAATGCGTGAAAATCTAATAAAATTTTATTCAGTTGTATAGGAGGATTCAGAATAAAAGATGGATTCTGGGAAACCCCGATTCCGATGGAAACGTAAAATAACAGGTGCGTATTATTAGGTAGTTTGTATTAAAGATTCTATATGAAATAGCATAAATTTGCAAAAGGAATTGCGGATAAGGGATATGCACCCCGAGTGTGCCGGAGATACCCCAATCACTTTAATGTACATGTGTAACCCCCCCCCCCCCTTTTCAAGAGGAAGTAAAGTAAGTGATGCATGATCTTTATGATATATAGTACTTTCAATGATCTACTCAAATATTGCCTACATTTTTTGTGAATGTTTCAGTAACACTTTATATAGTTCTTCTCTTTCTATTTCATACAACTTAGCATTCATCGCATTTGCATTGCTTACGATACAGAAAAGCAATCTCTAATCATGCAAGACACTGTTCAAACAGAAACATGAAATGAAAGTAACATGCTTGACCTTTACGTCTTCTTTAATAGAAAAATAAAACAGAATAATTACATTCAAATGCCTGTTGATTGAAATCCAGACTTCATTTAGCGTCTTAAGGAGAAAATTTGAAAGTTTGTTAAAACTTGCATATTTTCTCCGGAAATTGAGTGCTTTCGTTCGAGCGCACATTTAGATTTGAATTTTGTCTTTTTAAAACTTTAAGGTTAATACAATGAAACTTTACAGCCTTTTTTGATTAAGAGAAGAAGAAAATTTAATAAATTTAACAATATTTTGATCGGTAATCAATCGATGCCATTATCACAGGTTGTGCTGGGATTCTATAATTCGTTTCCGGTTACATAAAACGTTTAAAAATTTCAGATCACGGAGAAAAAAAATATCCTTAGGTCTAATTTGATCATAAAACATCGTTTGAATAATTATCTTTAAAATATTTAGCTAAATGTTCGTAATTTATTACATTATGTAACTACGTGGAATGTATTTTGTTGAAACACACAATCTCTTAAAAACAAACAAAACAAACAATAATATTCATATTTGATTTGACAATATTAACTTATAGCTATAAGTATCCTATCAGGTACAAAGATTTACTTTTTTATGTAATTCAAATGTTTTAAACTTGTGAAGAATAATATCGGCAGACAAAATATACTACCCCCCCCCCTTTTCACTTTTATTCGCAATTAAAAAAAGTTTGACTCGAGAAAACTCTAAGATCGGGCGAAAATGCATAAGAATGGATGTCTCTTTTATAAAATATGACTTTCAGTCGTAGGATATGTCGGTGCATTAAACTCGAAAAATAAGCGTCTTTTTCTAGGTTTGTCACTGCACTATAAATCTGTCTGGACATTTAAACTATGAACGATTTTTTCATGTACACATGATTATTGCAGATTACAAGCCATAGAGATGTGCGCCCATCTTCTTTTATGGTCGATACAATGACTTCGTTTGCAAATACAATCTATCGTTAGGTCGAATGTTGACTGACGTCTCCGATTTTCACACCGAGTTATCTACGGATTTTTCCGTTTACCCTATCAAAACAAGAGGCACACGGCGGGTGTGACCGGTCGGCAGGGCATGCTCACTCCTCAAGGGCACCTTATTCCGCCTTTGTTTTCAGAGGTCCGTGTTTGCTCTGCTCACAATTTGTATTATATAATAAGACTTTAAGGACAGATGATACAAAAAAGATGCCTGGATTTACATATATTTTGAACCAATTTTATAGTTGAAAATGATGTAAATACATGTATCAAATATTCAAATATTAAGAAATAGTAAACTTTATTTATATGATGTTCCAAATTCAACCTTCCTTTCAACCATCCTTTTAAATCTATACAATTTTTTTTATCACCTTATAGGACATTATAATGAAACTTAAAATGAAAAATTTAAATCTCTGCCGTTAAACTTGTTCATTTTACATATAAAACATGACTTAAGTTATTTTCATGAATTTTGAAAAAAAGTTTATATCATTCGTCCTTTAGCATGATTATATACTTTTGTTATCGTTACATTTCAGTATTTCAAATCAATGTTCAATGTACGAGTGGTGATCCAAACCTAATGTCACATCTGCTATAAAATCTTTAATAATCGAAAAATTTCAATAAAACTTTATGTAGTAATTCTTCTATCGATTTTGCCTTTTGCCTTAAAATTTCATTCAGATATATGCAAAAAATTTTTAAAATATTAAAATAAACACAACCTTAGGACTCGTCACAAGGCTAGAATTTACTGACGTCATCATTACGTTTCTCTTTGACACTCATTTGAATCTGATGATACATAAGATTTACTCAAAAAGGAATGAATTTAAAAATAACATTTGGACTTGGTTCAAATAATTTTAATAATACAACTCAAAACAAGACCGTATATAAAGCAAAATGTCAGTGAAGTTTATTAAACATGCCCATGAGAGGTTAAAAAATATGCGGATGAACTGAAAATGAGTGCCGAAAGGTAAAAACATTACACGTCGGTAACATTCTTGCAGCGATAGACAAAACCTTACGTCGTGTTTATCTCAATATTTTAAAAAGTGTTTTATATAATCGAATGAAATTTGAAGACAAAACTCAAATTAGATAGGGGCATTTGTATATAATTTTTTTGATAATGTTCGATTATTAAATATTTTACAGTAGATGTGACATCACTTTAGGATCAACCCTCCTATTAACACTTTCACTATTTCCGAAAAGCACAAACGGTCAAAGCACATCTACATCATTATCATTGTTATATGAATTCGTTACACTTTTAGATGGAAAATATTAAAGAAAAATATTTCTAAAGTGTAATAATTCATTCGTTTATAATAAAAATTTGAACAACCCAGTCCCAATTTGTGATCTCAACTCAGGAGTCATGCATTGCAATATCTAACTTAAGCTTATCAAATATTAAAATCATGCAAATATTTTGCCTGGTACGTGTTGTTGTAAACCTAAAAAAAGATTTCCAAAGTTTGTGATGATTCTAAATCTATACAGTATATTGAATTTAAGCACTCCCTGGGTTTGCATTTCTAATCCCGGAATGAATTTCTCAATTATGACGTGATGGCTTACTCATATTATCAGAATGTTGCAAAAAAAAAATTCACTGATTTTTTGGAATGTAAATTGTGTTTGGTAATCATTAAAAAAATCTATTTAGATTCAGAACTTTCATAATTCATAAATTCCCGATCAAAACCGGAAGCTGAAATTGTGATACTCGCCAAAAACAATTAATTAATTTATGTAAGTGATAAAGTGGGCATGTAAGGGGTGTACAGGAAGGGTGTACTCGTATTACATGTAAATAAGATTTAATAAAGAACACCAATACATCAAATTTCATCATGGGTAGTGAAAAGAAAACTGATAAATTATGTTAAATCCATTAATTATCTTATTACTTTTTAAAATTCTCACGTGTGGGATTGGTTATAGACTATAATATTATTATACTTTCTAAATTAAATATTCTCTTCGGTTGTTAGCATTGACGTTGAATTCATAGCTTATTTTGAAAATAAAATTGGAATTATATTAACTCTTTAATTGTTTTATTTTTATTTTTGTGAAAATCTGACATTTTGGATTAGTTGATGTCATTTGTTATTTGCATAATTATTTTGTTAAAAACATTCTGTTTGTACACACAAGTACTCTGAAGCTGACATTTAAAGATGCTTGAGTTTCTGATTGAAAATATCTATGCAGTTTATGGAGACCAGGTCTTCCAACAATTAATCTGTTGGAAATCTGAAATATTAAATAAAAAAACTTTAAAGAGCTGAAAGGGGGGGGGGGGGAGATAGGAGACGGATTTCATAATATTCTATGCTGTTGTTTATATTTCAATATTTTATTTCAAAACCAAATATTATTTTTAATGAATTGTTTTCAATCAGAAATGCATGTTTGTTAAGCTAAACTGTGTTCATTTATTAACATTGTACATGAGAGCAGGCGCGGATTCAGGATTTTTTTCCGGGGGTGGGGTGTCCACCCCAGTCCAAAAAAAAAAAATCCAACACAGAAATTTCTTGAAAAGCAAGACCCCCTCTAGATCCGCACATGGAGAGGGTCAAACCTTATGGTAATTAATATCAGATATTTCTGCGAACACAGTTTGTATCTGTATAATTATTTATTCAGCTTATACAATCATGTTAATATTTTGTTTGTTACATTTAATTAGATTGATTTCTACATGTATGTTGTTAACCAAATAAGTGTCATAAATTTACTACTTAACCGTAAACATACAAATTCGTGCAAGAAACATCAAAAACGCTGCTTAAATAGATGAACTTGTCAGATATATGATATGGTATTCAGAAAATAAACATACCTGCATACTTTTTCATAAAGGGAAGAGTAAAAATAATTCGACTTTGTTTACAAGATGGGGCTTAAGTCAGTGCTATATAAAACATCACCTGCTACACATTGCTATGCTGTATGAAATAGAAAAGGTAAGGCAATCATAAAATATTTCTCTACAGACATACATGTATTAATCGGATTTTCACGAATGATACGTAAGATTTTTGTTAAAGATACTTTATGCATTTTGCTAGTAATCATATGGAAGTCTTAATGGCTTCAGCATCAGCAAATAAGTAGCTTACAATATCTGTATTCTTGCAATTGAAGAAAAAAAGTTTCTGACAGTTTGATATTTAGTTTGTTTGTTTATTTTTTCTTTAGTAAAATATCTTTTTGATGTGATTTTATCACACGAGATATTATCGCATTAATTTATCCAATTTCAATGACAAATCACGATTCCTGTGAAGTAAACCCACAGATACATACTAGTATACAAATATTACAAGAAAATACCATATCAGGCCAAAAAAATGTCTTACTGTACACATGTCTTTCCCAAACAACATTTACAACCAAGTTGATATAAAATGATAACTTGCAAGAGATACTGCATATATTCTTTGAAATGTATACACTGTTCACAATTAGGTCTTTTATATTTATTTGCACAATTGAAATTCTTTTCTTAAGGAAAAATCTCGATTTTATTAAACAAGTTCAGGACACACTTTTCCTAGTATAGTAAATTCCGTTTTGTATTCATTACTATTTTAGATGAAGAAAGTTGTGGTTGTTGCAGTTGTCTTGGTGGCATGTATGATTGTCAATGAAAGTATGTTTTTTATTAGTCTCATTCGGCAGATATTGAAAGTTAAACAAACAATCGATTATTATAATGCAATTATCTCTTTGAAAATTGAAGATATAGAGAAAAAATCTCAGCGTTTTCTTCTTAGATTTGCTTTTGCTAATAAAAAAAAAAGCTATTACACGATGTGCATGTATACGAGGGTTTGTTAGAAAAGTTCGCGGACACAGATTTACGGAAAATTTATTGTGCACTTTAAAAAATGACGTATGTCTGATTAAATGCTTATCTTTTGTTTATTAGTATGTAAAAATCAGATCCATTTATTAAAATTTTGAAAAAAACACAATGATTTTTACAGTGCGTCCATAGGATTTACGGAGCAATCAATTGACGTTAGGTGACGTGACAACCTGATTCCAAACCTGTTAAGCTTTTCACAGCTCTAAATTTCTTTCAGTTCTATAGACTTTTCATGTCTTTTTCCTATTTAAAAATTGCATATTAACTATAGCAAGACATGTTACTTTTTTCGAAAATGTAAGTTCTTAAAATCCATGTCTGCGCAGTTAAGCGATCAGGTATGGAAACAAGCGCAACGTCAATGTACGCGGGGTATTGGGGTATCGCAGGAGTTGATCATCAAAAGTATCAATCCTTCCATTCTTACAAAGCCACTACCATTTCAACACTTTGGTCCTAGATACGTGTAGGAAGTCCCCAGCAGCATCTAAAAACATTTTATATATCGTCTCTTTCGAAGATTTTCCTTTCTGTAGGCATAATTTTTTTAATAGCTAGGTGCTCCAAGACGTTAAATGACGTTGCTATTCTAGACTTTGTTTTTACGCATTGATCCTCTAAAATTAACGATAAAAAAGTCGAATCCCCTCCAATTCAATTCAAACTTTCGCCAGATGACGTTTAATGAATATTGTAGCGACAGGTGAAATTTCACAAATCTTACAACATTGCAATTTTTAATTTCGCAAAAATATCTGTTTAATGTAAATGTCCGAAAAAGTGACATGCTCCGTGAGTCATGTTTTATCTAAATAATATACCTGTATGATTTTTAAAGATCATCGGAAAACACCAAATTTTTGCATACTTATTGGAAAATACGTATAGTTTTTATCTGCAGTTTTACTGGTTTCATGCAAATAGCGCTACAAATAGCGCGCTCACTATAGAACTTATCCGCGAACTTTTCTACCAACCATCGTATATACCTATTTTACACCTCTTTTAAAATCTGATGAGTATGTTATTATTTTCATTTGTGGTCAGGATTTTGTAATGGTGCTGATAGTGGCCCTACTACGAAAACTTCTACAACTAGAAAACCCTTGCCTACTGCTGTTAGCACTGATAGTACTTCTATTGCAACGGAAAGATCTACTTCAAAGACTACCACACAAAGTGGCAGAGGTACCGCAGGAGACAGAACCGGAAGTGTCTTATTGACTTTGTTATCTTTAGGATTTTACTGTGTGGTGAAGATGAGGTAGTTGAAATACTGTTCAGAACCTAAGAAAGATATTTACGAAACATGTTTCATGCATATGGCTTTATGCAATTTGATGTTTTTCTTAACTTCTTCAGTGTGAAGACAAAACAATGTCAGCTAGATAAATTAGCAACAGAAATACAATACAGATTAAAATAAATTGAGTGAATACGAAATGTTTGAAATTTTTCCTCGGACATTACTTCCTAATTGAAATGAAATAGAAAAAAAAAGTTTATTGTAATAAATAATAATTCTGAGCATAAGTGTTAATTTTGATCGTTTTCCTCTGCATTCACTTTGATCTCTCGGCATGTATCAAGTACACAGAAGTTGATATTAAAATAATGCTTAAGTTTCTCATTGATAATATCTATGTAGTTTTCGTAGGTATTCCAACAATTTTTTGGAATTTCCATAGGTACTTATTGTGTCCCGTTTTTAGCAGACCTGTTTTTATATTCATATGAAGTAGAATTTATTTGAAAACTTCTACGTGAAAAAAAGAAGTCTCTTGCTGTGGCCTTCGATCGACATTTTGATATATCGCAGTTATTTTATCAATTAATATTTTCAATTACATTCCTATGTAGATTCGATATACCAATGCACTCGAAATAAAAGACACCACGGAGTCTGAAACATCTGTTTCAAATTTGGATATTTTACTAGAAAAAGACATTGATGGCAAACTGAAAATTAAACTTTATAATTAACGTGATGACCTCGACTTTACTTTTGTTAACTTCCCTTACTTTTGTAGCAATAAACTATTATCACCTACATATAGAGTTTATAACTCCCAATTGATTGGATATGCATGAGCATGTTTGCATGTTTTACATACGAAAAATATATAAAATAAGGCAGGCTATTGATAAATTGATTTTAGTACATTTTCAATGGTGAAATACTGTGATTTATTTATTGATTAAGAGTGATATTCTTTCACAGTGTGAAAGGATACCAAAATGATATTCTCTCACAGTGTGAAAGGATATCGAAGTAAGTAAAAATGATTTCTGGCATGTCATCAGATAAAGATAGTAATTTAAACCAAACCATCTTGATAGAAACTTAAACTGTCAATTTCCTCCCAAAAATATTGCTAAAATCAATGTTACAATGTTTTCAATCTTACATTTGCTAAGCTATGACCTCTCAACCGCTTAACTTTGACATCACAGCCTATAACATTACGTTAAGAAAAGACAGAGGCAAAAAGAAATCAAGAAAATGTAATAATAAAATAAATCAATGTTTTGCAGTTGGATATGATTTTATTTCACACGTGAGACAGGATTTTATATTTTTCACTCATGCTTCGCACTTGTATTAATTTTTTTAAAAAAAAATCCTCTCCCACTTGTGAAATAAATTCCATATACAAAAACAAAACATTGAATTTCCTCTATATACCGGTACTACAATATCAACAATATCGATTAAAGTAAACTTTTTCTCGAATTCTATGGTCGCTACAATGACATTGTTTTCACATACAATTTGTCATTTAATCGATT
The DNA here is from genome assembly GCF_033153115.1 of Saccostrea echinata. Lineage (NCBI taxonomy): Eukaryota > Metazoa > Mollusca > Bivalvia > Ostreida > Ostreidae > Saccostrea > Saccostrea echinata. The sequence goes on along the minus strand of NW_026889779.1, from coordinate 29,647,660 downwards.
GTTGACAAACGTCAGAAATTGTTAGGCCATTATTTTCATACTGAATTATCTACGGATTTTTACTCGAGCAAGGGTACAAGACTACACGTCGAGTGTGACCGGTAGAAAGGAGATTCTTACTCCTCCGCGGCACCTAATCCCTCTTATGATTTGAGAGTTCCATAATTTTGTATTGTAAAAATCGAGTTTCGAGAATGATAACTGTTTGTTTATCTTCATATTTAATGTTAATCAAAATTTCAGCATATTTGTTTTTCTAATATCGCTTTTTTAATATCAGAAAAAAGCTACGAAAAAAAATGTTATTATGTACAAATGTGACTTTTCTCTAATTTTACTTTTGTCCATTAATAAATTTATTTTTTGTCCATTTGAAGAAGAAATATAATTTTTTTTTTTGAAGATATCAAATATCATTCAAATGTCCTTTACGATTAAAAAAATGTTCAATTTGAATACAGTCTTCTTAATACTGATAAAAAAGTTTTGAAAAATAATTATTTAACAGTCTTTGTAATTAGATATATATCACTTTGTAAAAATAAATCTGAATTTGTTTTAATCTTTATCAAAATTTATTCAAGCAAATTCAACGAAGATTCGCTCAAAAGACATGTAACGCCGTGTAAAAAGAATAAAGGAGAATCAGGTCTGGAAAAGAAATGCGGCAGAGAATCATGGAGGGGTAGTCCCTCCCCTAAGCAATATTCCTTAAAATTAATGGAAACCATTTTGGCGGCTTCTCGTATACTGTAGACGTACTTTTACCGCGTGGTATGTTATGCTACATACGGAGTCAAAAATTTTCCGCGGAAATTTGTCAAAGCGTATATAAAATGCACTAAGTATATATAATGGCAATAGAAGAAATGCGAGTAATTTTCTACTCTCGGATTGAATAGAAATTGTGATCCCGCAGAAATATTATTCCATGGAAAAATACGTTTACAGTATATCCTTAAAGTAACGAAAATTAAGTAAACAAAATCTAACAGATTTGCTTAAAACAGATCAATACATATTATTTATTTAAAAAAAAATATTTTAAATGTGTGTGTGAGAGAGAGAGAGAGAGAGAGAGAGAGAGAGAGAGAGAGATACAATCGCAAGCAACGCATGGCGTGCGAATGCTTGGAATTTAGAACCAAATAAAATACATGTATGCAAACATTTTTTTTTTTGCTAAACATGTAGAATAAGAAAAATAGAAATGTACAGAGATTTTTGACATATCGAATTTATAAATCTCTCTCTCTCTCTCTCTCTCTCTCTCTCTTCTTATAATTAAGTAAATGCTTGTGTAGAACAAATTATTTTTAACAATATTTTTATGATGCTGGTAGTATATTGAATCATTGACACGAAGATTTTTCAGCCTTTGATGCAAAAATCCATATTTTAGAGGGTAAAGGTTGATAATGATTATGAATCATTAAAAAGATCAGTATTTGGCACAAGTAACTATACTTGGCAAACAAATAATTCAATGTTGAAAAATTAAAAAGGAAGTTTTCTGTGTTTGTAGCCTTCGTCGAAATGTTGGTTGGAGCTGAAGCCACGTAATTCTATTGAGTTTTTGTTATGTTCACATCTAGTTTATCTGAGTCTACGAATTACGTGGAAAATTCAAATATTCACATAAGTCAATGATATGTAAATACCCGTGTACACTGAAGGAAACGGACGGTGTTTTGTACTTTTTTTTTCAAAATGGTTATCCTGAGCATAGGCTTGCCCAAAATCTGAATATGTTGAATTTAATTACAATTCTTTTAAAAATGAGGGCCCAAAAAATGCACTCACCATGTACTACTGATTTATAAATTGTACAAACCTTGAATATCAATGAATATTCATGAATTGTTATGGCCCTCTCACAAAATACGGCTTCCTTCATCAATACTGTCTTTCAATTCCTGCAATTTCACAAAGTTGCGATAAAAACAATTATTTAATAAATCTAAGGGAGGTATATTCGGTACTTTAGTTTTTCGCAATTTACCCGGTCCACTTTTTGTAATTTAAATGTAATCATTCTTGTAAGTAACACTGCATATATTTTAATTTATTAGATTGATTATCCGTACATCAAAGTCAGTGTTTGGTGGCACGGAGGAAAGGACATTCGATTTGATTTAAATATATACATAACTAAAAAAGTTGAGCCGAACGTAAATAAACTTCGGCATTGTTTATCTTGTCATTTATGACGAGATTTGGAAAGCTATAAAAGAAAGTTAAATACTTGAACCTGTGGAGAGGGGCCTGTGGTCGTGAAAGGTAAGATCAGAGGTAGCTTGTCTCTCATTGGACCGTTCCACTACTGTTCAAGTAATATTTTTTTCTTTAATACATTCTTCCCTACCTTAAATTTGCTGCTTAAAAGTCATTTATGGAAGCTCACTTCTTCTTTTTTTTATTTTTAAGTATTATACTGTTTTCAATTATTTTATTATTATTATTTTTTTTTTTTTGGGGGGGGGGGGGAAAGAGAGAGAGAGAAAAACGGCTTGAGACATGTATTATCTTTTTTTTTTTTAATTTTTTATTTTAATTTTTTTTTTTTACATAAAATGCTCGTCTTCAGCAGTAACAATTGGCTATTTCTTGCTTTCTAGATGTTGAACAAAAAGATATTTGTCCTGCTTTTTATCTCCATCATTTTTGTTCATGAAGGTAAGTTTTCTTATTTTTGATAATCTCACGCGGCTCATTACACTGTGAACTACGGAAGCGTATTAATGCCTCGTAATATTTTTTTAAAGTTGGTAATTCCAACCTTAAAATTGGTAATTCCAACTTTTATCTTGGCTTTTCCATCTTTATATGGCTTTATGCGTTATATTCAGAAACTTTGTAGCTGGACTCGTAAACATGTAATTGCAATGGAAAGAAACGATTTAATTATGAAATTAATATACATAATTAAAGAGGAATTATTTCATTGTGTTTTCACTTACAGAATTGATACATTTATTTCTGTTGTATCTGTAGCATGTAATATATTATTGATTCATCCTATATATCAAACACCTAATAATGGTCTCATTTGTTTACGCTTATTCTCTCATACAAAACAATATATATATATGTCTTATCTTTTAAATAGGTTTGGTTGAAATCATGTCATGTACGGAGTTGCATGAAGTTATTCTCTGTATAATTATATAAGGTGAACCAAAAGAAATATTTTTAATTAAAAGTTGGAAGTAATATGTAAGGACATAGGGAAAGTCAAGGTAAATTAGAATTGACACAGATTTTAAATTTGCTCACCAATCTATTTCAGTGTATTAATTTTGCATTACTTAAGTTGGTAATAATTTAAAATATTGGAAAAATCTGAGGACAAGGGCTAGAAGATCTCAAATTAAAGTTGGAAAAGCCAAGATTGAAGCTGGAAAAGCCAAGAATAAAGTTGGAATTACCAACTTTAAAGTTGGAAAAACCAAACTTAAAGTTGGAATTACCAACTTTAAAGAAAAATATTACGTGGCACTAATACGCTTCCGTAGTAAACGTGAAAATGTTAGGAATTTTTTTGCAAATTTGGTGATGAATAAAGTTCACTTGATAAACAACAAACCAAACCGTTTTATTAATCCCTCAAGTTCCGCATAAATAACATCCACGCAAACGTTTTGTTACATGGTAATCTTAGAATTTTACCCTTTAAAATATCGACATTTATTACGTTAAATTATGATCCAGTTCATAGTATAAATTATCATTACAATAAGCATAATGTGAATAATTACTTAGCAACAGAATACAGTGTAAGTAATTTATTAAAGTCTAAATTAGTTAAACGCTGCACTGATATTATCTCAGTCATCCATAGCTTCTGTTACATGGATATTAACAAAAAAAAACTTTCAATTTATGTTGACTTCTTATAGTAAGAAAAAATAATCACGTACACATATATCACATTTTCTCCTTTTTTAAAATACATTTAAATAAATAATTTCATTAAAAAAACACATACATGATTCACTATGGCATGGTACCAAAGAGGAGTTTTTTTTAAAGATTAAAACGATAATTTTCAACGTTTAATTATATATTTAGTAAAAGGAAGGATTTTATTATGATCGTTAAATGGTTAATGTTTGCATTTAAACAAATTTAATGCACCATGATTCAAATTCCTTTTAATGCGAACTATACATGGGAATGTTTTCTATTAATTTGAATTCTTTTTTTTAATACAATTTTTTTTTTAATTTTTCGACGTTAAACCCCTTCTCATGGCCCCACCTTAGCCCTTGATTTGAATAAGATTGAATTTAATTTTCATAAGGATGTTTGCATAACTATGATTAATTGTTATCCTGATGTCTTTGAGAAGAAGATTTGAATGCTTTTCTCTACGTAATCTTATAATTATTTGATGTGGTTCTTAAAAAGAATGTATTAAATAATCGTGTTTAACTATCTATCAATTATCCTTCTTGGAGAGGATCATTGCCTTTCATTTAAGCAAATTGAATTTTATTTCTCAAAGGATGCTTTGACCAAATATGGATGACCCTCAGGTGGGAAACGTCAAAATGTGAAACGTTAAAGAGGGTCTACAGGGTAAAAAGAGACTTATTTTTATGATCAATTTTTAATAGAAAATGTCATAGGAAAAAATAATATATGAGTTAATGATTTAATAATTAGCTTGTGATTAATTTTAAAGGGATTTTAGCACAAACCTCTGGTGCTGGATCAGGGAGTAGTGGAGCAGCAAGTGGTGGAGCAAGCGGTGGTGGATCAAGCGGTGGTGGATCAAGCGGCGGAGGATCAAGTGGAGGAGGATCTAGCAGTGGAGGATCTAGCGGTGGTGGAGGATCGAGCGGCGGTGGAAGCCCTGGAAGTTCTGGTGGAAGTGGCGGGAGCCATGGAGGTTCCGGAGGCGGTGGAGGAGGTTCGAGTGCAATAGCCGGAAATGGCGTGCTTACTTTATGTGCCCTTATTTTCTTTGTGATTTTAAAATTCAAATAGTGGACAAATAGCGATAACAAAGACTAAAATCATTAGTACAGAATCATATGGAAGTGTAAGGTTAAGGACGGTTTACTATTCAGTAATTGTGGATTCTGAGTGTTTTTCTCATTTAATTATATAAACCAATCAGAAATATCCGCTGCAATTTCAAATAATTATGTAATTTATTGTAATTAAGTGCTTTTTCTCTCAAGTCTAGGAATATTGATATGTTCTATATTGCACATTCACTTCAAACGAGACTGTTGATATCCTTGTTTCATCAACTTGTTTGTTAATAGCTTACCTCGTTTTAGAAATTGTTCGTACGTAGAGCATGCTTTTGCATATCGAACCAAATGGGAGGCATGAACTCCATATGCAAATGATAAGAGTATACATGTATTGCAGTATAGATAAGGGAATTTGACGATAGAAAAGTTAGAGTTCATGATTTTATTTAAAGTCATTGTAATAGGTTTTTCACTATTAATATTGTTTTCATTTTTGTTAAAATTCAACATTTTCAGAGAAAGTTATGTAGAGTTTTCTTTACAACCTAAGCATTTCAACTTTATTATATACCAGCATTAAGTTTCCCTAATAAAAAGCTTTTTTGCCATTGAGAGGATGATATATCCTTTAAGATTCAGTGTTTGGTATGAATTTCATTCAATTGCATTATGGCTCAGGAAACTAATAAACATATAATTAAGCTTAGGTAAAGAGCTGCTTTGACAAATGATTGCAGCCGTTCATGCCACTGTGACTAGCGTAAGATCAACAGACAGGGATGAATCCCGCCAGAAATATCAAAAGTGTCAATAAAATACGATCAACTCACAAATTACAAATACAAACAGTCACAGTTATATAAAGAAAAAAAATGTGTGAAAGAATTTTTTGGGAGGTTAAGAAAAGATAGAAAAGGAGAGGGGAAAGAGGGGGAGGGAAGAGGGATGAGAAAGGAGGGGCACTGAACCTTCCAAATATTGTTAATAAAAATTGATTTTTGAGTTCTTACAATTTTTCAACAATTTCCTGCCAGTGTCTTGTAAATTCCTCAAATTTACAGTTTTTTAACAGTAAAATCTTTTCAACTCTAATTCTGTCAGTAATTACATGTTTTAATTCCTTAATGCTTAATTTTATTGGATTTTTTAACTTACTTGAAAAAAATATACGGTTTGATAATCATAATAAGAAGATTCTCAAACTTGTATTGTTCTCTGTTTGTAAATTTACCAAACAAGATTGATTTCTTATCGAAACAAACTAACCGCTTTAGTTTATTAAAAATGCTTTCTTCAATTTCCAACCAAAGTTCTTTAACACAGAAGCAGTCAACAAAGAGATGATCAATAGTTTCAATATCTGTATCACAGTAGGAACATAATAGTGAATCAATTAATTTTAATTTGTAAAGATAACTTTTAGTAGGAATTATTCTATGTAAAATTTGAAACTGTAGCCATTGAAGTTTAGATTCTTGAGTTGTTTTAAATGGTAGCTCAAATATTTTTTCCCATGATGCCTCGCAAAATTGTTTTCCTTCTTTTCTCCATTTTATAACTGAAGTTATTTCACCCTTTTTATTTTTAATGAGAAAATTATACATATCTTTACACCATTTTTACTCTTGAAAAAAATAAGCAAACTAGCAGGAATAAGTGGTCTGGAAATTGAAATTGTTTTGAAATCTTTAAAGCATGCTAGTCTCTTTCTTATAGCAGTTCTTAGTCCTGCATATTCAATATAATTTGTTTTTACATTAAAGTTATTTTGTATATGATTAAAACGATAAATATTACCATTTGGATCAAGGAAATCTTTAATAAAAACAAATCCAGAACTAAAATATCTTTTAATAAAAATTGACCGGCCACCAATGGTGACCTTTGGATTGTACCAAAGATGTTCTTGCTGGAGTGTTAAACCATTCATAGCTTCATTCTGATATACTTTAGACCAGCTAAAAAATACATCTTTCCAGAATTTATTTCTCAAGTTATTGCCTAAATTCTTAATATGATCAATTCCAAGCACCCAAAGATGATTTATACTTGTTTTTAATTCTGCCTCAAGTAAGCTGACCCATTTGGCTTTTGAATGTATTACCCGTCTTATCCAACTTGCCTTCAATGATGTAACAAAATCTTTATAGTCTATCATCTTTAGACCACCATATCGGTACTCTTGAATCATAACATTTTTCTTAATCTTATGATTCTTCTTATTCCAAAGGAAATTATACAATTCTTTTTCAAAAGCACTTATCACTTCTTCACTGGGATTTGGTAAAGTTAGGATTAGATGGTTTAGTTTATGAATTAATAATGTTTTTATTACAGTCAATCTTCCAAGAGAAGTGAGCTTTCTAGCTTTCCATTGTGTCATGGTTTTCTTAATCTCTTCTATTTTTGCTTTATAATTCATTTCTACCATTTCATGCAAATTAATAGAAAACTGAACCCCTAATAAATCGAAAGTTGCATTATTTGGATCAAACTTCCATCTGGAGTGATGAAACACTTCTTTTGAAAATTTCTTGCTTCCAATCCAAATCAGTTTTGTTTTTGTAAAATTTATCTTTAATCCTGAAAGGAGATGGGTGAACATGACGAGCGATAAGCCAATAGTGTGACAAACATGAAGATGAGAAATTAAATTTCAATTATATCAAAATTTTCCTTGATATTTCGTCATATAAAAATATATTTTATGTAAAATATCTACAATTTGCAAAAATCCCGCAAAGATTGAAATTATTTGCCTGTGAAATATTAGACACACACAAAAGCGGGCTAAAAGAGACATTTTCTCATACTATAATACTATTTTTCGATATGAGTGGGTCTTCGCTCCACCTTTTTGAAAGTTAATCCTCAAAGTTAGCATAAAAATATACAATTTTTGGTTACCAAAAATATGGAGCAATGACCCACTATACATTAAAAATATACTTTTATGACATAACATTCGCAGCTTTTCGAGAAATACTTGAAGTCCATTAAGTCAAGGGTCATATCACAAACATGATTTAAATGCCACACTTCATCAGAACTTGTGTAGTCTAGTGGTTAGCGTGCTAGTCTCGAAAGAAAATGATACTCAGGATTTTTATTGTTAGGGTTCGAACCACACGAATACCACATTAATTTTTTTAATAAAAGAATAAACTTTGCCAAGAAAATTTTCCTCAGAAAAGTTTTGTTTATCATAATTTCATAAATTTCAATAATAAGAACTTTACTCTAAATACTAAATTCACAAAATGAACATGATTTTTATGTATCTGAAGCTATAGGCTTTCTGCACGCTATGTTCGCCCATCTCCTTGCAGCAAAATAATCTAATACCCTTGTAATTCCATCTAATGAGCTTGGAGAACCATCAGAAATAACAGAATTGTCATCTGCATATTGTGATAACTTATACTCTTCACCATCAATGGTTAAACCTTTTATGTCTTTATTTTTTCTAATCAAAATACCTAATATCTCTGCACAGAGTAAGAACAGGTAAGGGGAAATAGGATCCCCTTGTCTACAACCTCTCCCAGGGCAGAAATATTTGGACAAAATCCCATTTTGAATAACACATGATTTGATATTACTATAGAAAGATTTTATCCAATTTCTAATTGATATACCAAAATTTAAAAAAACATAATGTTTGGTGTACAAAATTCCATGAAGTTGTATCAAATGCTTTTTCAAAGTCAATAAACAGTAGAAGACCAGGTATTTTTCTTAATTCAGCTTGATGCATGATGTCGTATATTAATCTAATATTTTCACCAATAAATCTGCCTTTGATAAACTCAGTTTGGTCTCCATGTATTAACTTATCTAAGAAAATTTTTATTCTTTCAGTAATACATCCAGATGCTAATTTGTATACAACATTCAAGAGACTCAACTCATTGAAGAGCTGAGACTCAGGGGTTTTTCTCTTCAAACTTTAAAGCACAGAAAATCTGCATGATAAAAGTTGAAAAAGTCTATACTTCTGGTTTCTCATTCATTATTGACTTTTTAGGCTTACTTAAAACATGCCCCATATGCCCAATCTCTTCAACATTGATTCGACTGTCAGTACATAGGTTGTTCATTGTTTACAATCGTAAGGGTAACAACCTTTTATACATGTATATATGTTCCTCCTCTTCTTTTAACTACAGTCCAGTTGAACACATCATAAATATTGATGTAAATATATGTCAAAATGACGACCTAAGAGCTATCATTTTAAAAGGTCCTTAATTCAGTGAGCACAGCGACAGTAGTGTAAACTTAATAATCAGAAAGTACATATGCAAGTACGTATTGCATACAGATAATTCGATTCGATATCGACGATATCGATGGCAAGTACAATCTTCGTAAATGTAAAGAATTTAAGCATAGACACACAATGACAAGGACGGTTCCAACCAAGGGCTGAGCAAACATAAATCGATATTGAAGCAATATCGTCGATATCGACACTTCAGGGAAAACTTCATAAATTTATAGTATTCAAGTGATTCACATTTTGAAAAACACAATATTTAGGGTGGTAACCATAATTCATTGAACAAAGCGATTCGATATCGATACGATATTGTGGATATTGACAGGAAGGAAAACTTCGTAAACAGAAAGTATTCTAATATTCCACAAGTGTAAACAAATATTGTAACAAACTGTAAAAATGTAATCTGTCGGTATCGTAACTACAACATACTCAAGAAGTGGTGTAAATCAAAAGTGAATTCTTGAAAACCCCAAGGAGCTTCTGAAAAAATTAAAATCTCAAATTTTTCAAAGATGAAAATTACTTTGTTAAAAATCATCCTGATTCTACATATAAATACTCTAAATTTGATTTTAAAAAGATGCTGGAGTTTCTCATTGACAATATCTATGTAGTTTTTGGAGACCGGATATGACTTTCAACTGTCTTTGGAATTTCGATGGACACTAATTGCGCTCCCTCATTAACCCACCTGGTTTTCTTTTTTTTTCTTATAAAGCTGAATTTATTCAGAAACTTCTACATGACAAGAAGAAGACTCTTGCTGTGGCCTTCAACTCAACATTAAGATACATACGACGTTTTATCAATTAACAATAGTTACTTTCAATCTGTCTCATATTTGGATGTTTTACTGACTATATAGACGATAATTGCCAGCTAGTAACTAAACATAGGACAAAATGAATGATTTCAATTTTTCCATCGTCAACTTCCTCATTTTTGTTGAAATATTCAAACATTACCTGCACTATGGTGTTTATGATAACCCCGTTTAAAGTGGCTTTTCGCAGATTCTATGGTCGTTATAATGACCTTGTTTGTAAGTAAAATCTATCATTGGGTCGTTTGTTTGTTTGTTTGTTTGTTTTTTGTCTGAAATGTTTTATTCAAATTGTACGGTCATTGTTTTATGCTAAATTTGACTATGGAGTACTCTATCTACCTGATCAATACATAGGGCTAACAGACCTACGACCGGTGAAGACAGAAGCTTACTCCTCCTATGCACCTAATCCCACCTCTGGTGTTTCCAGGGGTCCATGTTCCTGCCCTGTTTGCGATTCATTTTGTTTACCGGATTTCTGAGATTGATCACTGTTCATTATTTTCACCTTTTACATTACTATCGAGGAGAATGTCGCAAGCCTTGATAAATTGTTGAACAGGTAAAATTCGATTTACAGAAAGATTTTGAGCGTCAAAATTTGATAACGAAATAAAATGAATCATTCTTGATCTTATCAACGATAGATAAAGAGCTTCTGATCTCATCTAAACCTTATTCTGAAAGCTACAAAGAAATACTAGTGCATGTACTATGCTCAGAATGTGCATGACTTACATTTTCTTTTCCTATGACATTAACAAGAACAAAAATCTTGACAACCTAATCGATAAAATAATTTCAAACTTCGTGTGAAACAAAATAAGAACACATGTTACATGCCATTATGCAAATTAATTAACTAAACTGTTCTTAATAAAAGAACATTTGAATTGTTCTCAGATAAAATTTTCAATTAATAAATATTGCAGATGCATTATTCCTTACTTAAATGTGATTTCTGCACATTTTTGACGACGTTATATAGGTAAAATATGGTCAATTTTGACACAGATTAACACATCATTCACTGCACACACATCATGGTAAACAGAAGTTTAAGGAAAAATGACCACGGGTTCCACCGAATACGTGCATATAGATATATAAGATAAGATATATATCACCATGCCATTGTGTCGAATGTACCCTTTTTCCACTGAAAACCAAATTTATATGTATAAATCAATATGAAACCATATTGCTCGTTGAAAATCACGGTAGCTCTATCTGTAGAGCGCTCGCTCCGTGATCGGAAGGTCGTGTATTCGAATCACAGCCGCAACTGACCTAAGTCAATAATAGCAACTGTTCCTTCGCCAAGCGCTTGACACTTTGAAGTGAAAGTTGTGGGTTCTTCGGACGACACACAACCGAGGCCCCGTGTCACGGTAGGCGTTGGCACGATAAAGAACTAACACTGCTCAACGGACCGTAAAAGAAGATACAATTAATCAATCAATCAATAATTTCGTTCACCAATCAAGATGTCTTATTTTTTTCCCGACCGTGAACAAAAAATATTACTAGTATAAGCATTTTTTTTAAGATTTACATGAATTCGTTTTAGCTGACAAAGACTTTTTCAAAGTAAATATGTAAGTCCTTGTAAAAAAAAAAATAAGACGATATTGAAAAGGGCACAAATTAACAAAGATATGAAAGTATTGATAGGGTCTATCTGATAACATTCTAATATTTATAAACTGGAGTGTTCCAAGGAACGTATGTGTAGCCTGCTTTGTAGCTTCATGAAAGGTGTAAATAAATTTAAGAGTGGTCAGCTTTTTATTTACTATAAGCATGATAGACTGATAGTTCATGCAATTGCCTGCACAGAAAATATGGTATCCATAGATAGCATAAGACTGCAATAGAATCTGACAATCAAAGGAAATATGGTTCCATAACCCTCAAATGAATAATTACATTGAAATTATTAGAAATAACTATTTGTCATTTTATAATACGTGTTTCCAACAGTCCTCCAAAAGAGATTTCAGTCTGTCTTTACTGCAATTGATCCACTGTTGAATACCGATCCCGATGTACTTTCATGGTATTTAATATAAGTTTGTGTGGTAACTGAATATCATACAGTTTCAAAGTACTTTTTCATGAGCTAAACGTGTTTACAATAGTCATTCAAAAGAGATTTCAGACTGTCTTTACTGCAATTCTCAGTCTACAATCCATTGTGGAATACCGATCCCTATTTTCCATAGTATTTAAATATAAGTTTGTGTATTAACTGAATATCACACGGTTTCAAAATACACTTTCATGAGCTCATAAACATGTATAAATGCTAATTATATAAACCCTGCCTCTCAAAGTCATATTATGTTTTATTAAACTGCCCGAGATATTTTTTGCAAAGTAGGTCAAAGGTCAAGGTCAAGTGAATTGTAATGCTGGTATTTTTCATTTTGCCTTAAGACAAACAGTGCACATGCTATATAGCATTGACTTACCATTTAAATGACAAAAATATGCTGTATATCGGCACTTTAAACTATTTTGAACAGTAGGTCAAAGGTTAAGGTCAAAGATCACGAGGTCGGTATCAATGGTAATTTACAAAAGTCATAGTACCAAGCAAAATATGTGCAAAATATCAAATCCATACCTCTTACAGTTCTTGAGATATAGGGTCTGACAGACCGTGGACGGACAGACAGACAGCTATGCAAACAGACAGACGTCGGGTAAAGTGATACCTTTGTGTCGCTCTGCTCTGCAGGCGACACAAACATGTGGAGGTAATTTAGGTTTTGTCGATCTTATTCATTTCTACAAGCGAAAAACTTAGATTTGAAAAAAAATGCAATCTTGTAAAGAAAAGAAGCGTCGAAGTATTCACGAATGCTTTGAAACTACTTTTAATAGAGGTTTTTGTCAGTGTCATAGCCGAAATTAGATGGAAAAGATAAGGCTGTACTACAGAAACAATGATGTGTATGTAGATAGTGAACCTTAAAAAAACTATAAGTTGATAATAGTTCATATTATAATGTATAAAGTCAAAAACAGTAGTTTACAGTTATGAATAATGTTAAAAAATCAATAAATATACTATTCTACTGAAAAAACATGATTTTCCTGGATATGTCCGGCGTTTGTAAGCTCCATGAATGTTTTAAATTTTTTAGACATTATATAACAAATTTTCGCATGTTGTGCATCGAAGAAGTCTTGAAAGCCTAATCGATTCAAATTTTATACGAATCTACCGGACTTTTAGAATTCAATAAAGCAATCAAAATCGCTCGTTCTTTTTCTTTTTTATTTTCTTGCATAATTCCACTTTGGAAAAGTGTCATAATAATTGGCCAATATCTGGCCAGTTTTATCTGGTAGGCGTTTTAATGGTGCCTTATAAAAATCCTCTGCATACGATTATCGCTACTGATAACAAACAGAATGGTAGGGCTTTCAAACAACTTATACTACTTATATCTTTTTTTAATTTAATAACATCTAAAAGTAAAGATGCTTGGTTCACCGATTATACTTAATGTTTTTTTTTTCTGTTTACTTTCAGATGAAGACGTTCGGGTTTTTTGCCGTTTTCTTTATTGTAGCGTTGTTAGTTAATCTTGGTACGTTTTATATTTTTAAATTTGATCGTACATTTTATGTTTCATTTTTTGTGATTCCGCCCCTCTCGACAATTGATGTATTTGTCAATTTGTCGAAATTTACATATAATCATTGCATAATAACCACCAATCATTGTCCAAAGAAGCAATCTTAAAATACGTCATTTTTGTTATCAGAATTTTGTGATGGCGCTAGTAATAGTTCAGCACCTGATACACCTGCTGGTGCAGGGGGAGGCAAACCACCAGCAGGCAAACCATCAACAGGCAAACCACCAGCAGGCAAACCAGGAGGAAGTGGCGGTGGCGCAGCAGGAATAACCGGAAGTGTGTTGTTATCCTTGTTATCTTTAGGAGTATACGGCGTTTTAAAACTGAAGTAGCTTAAATGGTGTCCACAATCCACTGCATTTCTCAACAGTGACGGACTGGAATCAACTTAAATGTTTTTAAAAATTGATATATGTGTATAAATTAGAATTATATTGGTACAAAATTTTACTTTTTTTCCATATGGCGATAGACCAGTGCTAATTGTGCATATTACATGTGTTTTCGATAATCTTGATTCTGATTTTTCGCAATGAATGTTGATTTTTCATTTTTTATGGAAGTTTGCTTTTGTGAGGGCGTTTACTTTTAAAGTACCGTTTAAATTTTAAAGTTTAAGTTTTTAATTGTCATTCTAATCCTGTGGTGTTGATCTTTTTTTTTTTTTTTTTTTTTTAAAAATTAAACTTGCTAAGAAAGGCGTGAGTCATTTACATAAAACAAAACTTTTCGTTCCTCGTTTTGGCTTTTATTTCAATATCCAATTTACTCTCCGTAATGTCAATAACTGCAAACAACTGAAATACAATACTTAACTTAAAGTTTTATAAATTCACATTTTGTATATTCATTGTAAGTTAGATCGTGGTTTAAGGTATTTGTGAGAGTAGTTTGACAGGTTTTAACTGGCAATACACTTCTACAGCTTATAATAGGCATAATTGTCATAGTGTGTAGTGCCCTGTTCACACGAATGTGTATTAGGTATTAATGTCCTATTCAAACTAATACGCATAAAATATTTAATTCGCAGTAAATATTGCGAAGTAAAGTTATGATAATTAAACTTTTGCGAATTAAATTGCGTTCACATGACAGTTAATGCAAAGTAATCTAATGTGCATTCATATTTTATTTCTTCAGTAAGGCTATATCATGATGTCATTTACAACTCATGCAACCTTAAGCAAAAGCAGATTTATATTTGACATAATGTCATAGATTCTGTACACATTTTTACTGACAAACTTAATTTTCCCCTGTTTTTCCCCCAAAAATAGCATGTGTCAAAATTTGTTCGAATTAGCACGGATAAGAATAATGCTTCTTTAGGCTTGTTTTGCTGCCAAGTTCTCTTTGAATATGAAATATTATTCAATAAACAGTAAAAACTCTAAATATATTTAGCATGTATCAAGCCTTTACTTTTGCTAACTTTCTATCATGCAGCTCTTTATATCTTCGTAATTGATAAAACAAAAATATAATGTCACATGCTACCGAGGGGAATGACCTGAGGCTTGATAAACTTTAGGGAGTGTAAATATGTTTAAGGGAAATATTTTGATAGTCAAAAATTGATAAGGAATTAAAATGATTTATCCTTGATCTTATCGATTTTTCAATGATAGATAAAGAAATTCTAGTCTCATTTAAACCTTTTTTTGAAAGCAACAAAGAAATACAAGTATACATGTACTGTGTTCAGAAAGAGCATAACTTACTTTCTCTTTTCCAATGACACTGACAAGGACAAAAATCTTGACATCAAAGCGATAAAACAAACCCCTGTTCTTTTTAAACTATGATTCAACTCTTTAAACTTCATGTGAAACAAAATTCGAAAAAAAAAAAAAAATAAATACACATGTCACACGCCATTTTGCAAATAGATAGACTAAATTGTTCCAGATATACCAGATAAAACTTCCATTTTAAAAAATTACAGATGCGTCATTCCTTCTTAAAATATGAGCTTTGCATATTTTGATGACGTTATATAGGTAAAATATGGTTGATGTACATTAAAGTTAAATCAATTCGACACATCCTGCATAAACATCTTGGCAACATTTAAGGAATAAATGACAAACCTCAAACACGTTCTACCAAAAAATTTTGTGTTGCAGGATAACTACGCCATTGTGTCAGGTGAACTCTCTTTCGAGAAAACCGAACTGATATTTAATCAATATGAAATCACTTTCATCGTTGAAAATCTGGAGGAAAATCTGATATTAAAGCGGTGAATATTTATTCTTCAAAATTTAATAATTTTCAATCATTTTCCCGTTAAATGAACCCAGGAACTACATATGTAAGGATATATCATTCAGCAACAAATATGTCTTATTTCTAAAAGTAATCTTTATTAAAGAGTACCGTCTCGTGAACTGAGAATTATTACAAGGTTTTATTAAAAATCTGGAGATTTACATAAATTCTCTTTGTATAGGACCCACAGATGTATAAAATTAATCACAAACTTATAAATGAAGGAATATTATCAAAATGCAATAGAAATACAATGATCAGGGGTCAACAAAATAGCCAAGTACTCAGTAACAGATCATAAATCTATTTACTTGCCTGTACTTGCCAGACCTAATACACACCCATTTTTCACCATACAGACTTAAATAAATCAATATTGCTGAGCATATAACATTAGCCTCTGTTGGTAATTTTGTCTCATTTTTATTTATCTACTATTTAAAATGAAATATGGAGATAACGAACAGTATTCAAGCCCAAAAGTCCATTCAAACAATACAAATCAGGCAGCGCAAACACGGACCTCTAAAACAGAGGTGGGATCAGGTGCCATGGAGGAGTGAGAATCCCCTTCTGACCGGTCAAACGCGCCGTGTGCTCCTTGTCATGATCGGGAAAAACGGAAATATCCGTAGACAATTCAATGTGTAAATAACGGCCTAACAACGTCAGTCAGCATTTGAGTTAATGATTAATTGTATTTGCTGACAAGGTCATTGTATCGACTATAGAACTTGCGAAATGATGACTGTAAAAGAAACTGTTGATGTTCTTGTTTCATCAACTTGCTTGTCAATAGCTTGCCTCGTTTTAGAAATTGTGCGCGCGAAGTGCATAATCTTGCGAATCGAATCAACTGTAAGACATAAACCCCATATGCAGGTGATAAGGGTGTATTGCTACATAAGTAAGGGAAGTTGAAGGTAGAAAAGTTGAAGTCATCAGGTTTATCATAAAGTTGTTAGGTTATCATTAACGACTAATGAAACAGATGTGTCAGACTCTGTGATATCTTTTATTAAAGGCTCACTGGGATATATCAAGTCAACATATAAATATTATCTTTATTTTATTTCCATACTTGTGTCCCTAATAAACTCCTTACGAACAAAATGCATTTTCATTTTACAGTGAAACGCAAAGAGACTATTTGAAAGTTTCAAAAGGACAGAGCAAAGTTTGGTGGGAATGTGATGAAGATAAAACTGTTTATTTACATAAGGTAGAAGTGAATCAAAGGAGACATCGTCTATATAATAGATTTATTGTAAGACCAATGCCCATGACTACACTTACGTCTCTGTGTATGGTTAAAAAGCCCCATCACATTTACATTGCTACACTGTGGACTGGAAAGATTCCCAACACTATCGACATTGTCACTGCATCCATAGACCGTGACTAGTTTTTACTTATCCAATAATCTTCTCGTTGTCTAAGGAAAGATGTACTCAGTGATAGGCTATTAGTATGATAGTGAATCTTTTCTAGATTTCTAACTTTCATTGATAAAATAGAATGATCAGGTGAACAAAGTACATGTATAGAAGATGCTGGCCCCCGTTGATTATTTGAAATCTGTGCCCGGATATTCTTTTATTAAGTGAATCCTTGGTTTCATCAACATAAATAAGCCTACAAAGGGTACATTCTATTCCGTAGACAACATTAGAAGATTTGCAGTTCAGATTTTTGTATAGAAGTTTTGTCCTGTAAGAATATTAGTAAAAGAAGAGTTAGTAATCGAAACGTCTACCTGATCATTGAAAACTATAAAAGTATTTTTTTCATTATACATTAAAATTCTTATACCATGTTTTATTCAGTTCACTATTAATTACTTTAGTTACAGTTAGTTAATTATTGTAGGTGAATAATAAACAAGAATAAATTCAATAGAGTAAAAATATCCCTTAAAGATTAAGAAAGCCCAGCCCAATCCAAGAACACTTGACCCTGTGATTGACCCCTATAGTTGAATATAATTTACTATAGTATCAAAGTTTTTACTATAATAAACCAGTTTTTATTAAAGTAAATCAAATTTAATGTTGATGGTTTTAGCCCAACCCCACCCCAGGCCTCAGGGGAACAGGGACCATAAAAATAACATTTTTTGCCCCCCTTCACCAATAAATGCTAAATGCCATCAGCAGTTCCAGAGAAGATGAAAATGTTCGAATTAACGCACGATGGACGACGACGAACGAAAACAAATAGCAATAGGTCACCTGAGTCACTCAGTTAAAGTGTTTGAGACAAAGGTTTTAAGGCGGGTGTGACTGGATGATAGGGGATATTTTCTTCTTCAAGATACCTGAGCCAACCTGTGGTGTTTCGTGGGGTCCGTGTTTACCCCGATCTCAATTTTATATCGCCTGCGTGGCGCAGTGGTTTGAGCGTTTTCTCTAGAGCCGCGGAGTAAGGAGTTGATTCTCACGTCGCGGTTTCGAATCCACAGCATGACGTGGAGACCGGTACTTCGGAAGGAACCGTTTAAACGGAGATCCCTATCGTTGTAGGTTCTGGTAATAAAAAATCCCACATTGCTCAAAGGCCGTAAGTGCTGAGTACAGGTCTAACTTTGCAGCCCTCCGCCCGCAAGTGGTGGCGTATCAATATGAGTGAAAAGGTCTGTATAAACTACTTGAAGAATGAAACTGAATCAATACCGTGAAATTCTACGTAGCTCAACAATCAAGGAGACATCCGAGGCGTTTCATATGCTTCATTGCTTCAGAGTTATAAAAGACGTTACCTATTCATCATCGCAGAACTGTTGACAAAGGTAAGTTTACATTAAAAATGTAAAGGGTACATGTTATGTTTTTGACATACTATAGAGGTTTCGCATACCTACGTGTACATGTACGTGTATAGTACAAGTTAGAAATACAAGTCCGCGTTTACGTCACTTTTCTCGTTATGCAACATAACTTGTACGTGTACTTGTAAATTTATGCTTTAAATACAAAAGCCTTTATCTTCGGATAATTTCATGGGGGGGGGGGGGGGGCGGGGTAATATTATCTTCTTAAATTTATAATGTTTATCACTGATTTTATTTATTAGATGCAAATATTTATAAAAATAAATTTTAAAAAGATTACTTATACCCTGAATTCGTAAAATAATGTTTTGAAACATGATTACTTTATCTTATACTTGATAAAATATTTCTACCATAAATACATGAAAGTCCTTGTATCAGTAAAAACACAAACTTTGATTGAAATAAACAACAAATAATAAAATATACGCTACAAGTTTACTATTACGGGTAATCGGCGATCTACAAGTACATAGATAGGTATAGAATTTCATTATTAGCAAAAGTGATGACGTAATGCACATATTTTCTCACCTACACGTACAAGTACACGTACACGTTGGTTTCTAATGCAAAGTTATGTCCGGAAGAGAAGATGAAATTATTTTTTAAGAGTAAAGTAGACATAAATTAAAAAAAAAATTATTAAATTTGAATATTAAAAAGTACCAGAGGCAACTGCAAAAACAATTAACATTTGAAATTTTTTATATACAATGTAGAAGTATTATGATGCAAAACTTTCACATTCTCCTTGTCATGATCGGGAAATAACGGAAAAATCCGTCGACAATTCAGTGTGTAATTAATGGCATAACAATTAGTATGAAAAATGTCAGTCAGCACTTGACTCAATGATAAATTGTATTTGTTGACAAGGGCATTGTATCGACCAAACGAAATGGCTAATGGAATCAATTTTATAATCATTATGATTAAAATTAGATAGTAGGTAATAATGTACGTATATTTATGCATTGAATCATGTTAATTTAATGATATTGAAATCTTTGAAAATGTCAATGAAATGAAAATCTTGAAAAAAAAAATGCTTAACGCAAATAGTCTGAAATCCATAAGTGGAGTGTTTATGATAAACTCCTTTGTGAGAAGAGGAACGGATCAGAAACAATTGGTAAGCAAAATGGAGTTCTCTCAAATTGTCTTACTAATAATGTGCTTTCAATTTATGGTATTTCAATAACAGTATTAGGCTTATCAAAAGTGTAGAAGACATGTCACTTGAAACCTTATGCTTATCATTACATTATTTTTTATTTCTCAAGAGTATGGGAAGAACTGTCCTGTTTGAAACTCAGATGACCCTCAAGTCTCTTATGATTTGTGTTTCACATACGTAATGTTTCTAAAAATTTATTTTTCAATATTTTTTTAAGAAACATTACGTTTCTCTTTTATCATAAATAAGAACAGTGTATTTAACATTTCAATGACCGGAGTTTATGATGGAGGAAAGATACTAATTTGTTTTGTTTTTTTTATTGTTGAAATCAAGTTTGTTTTTTTTTTTAAAACCCCAGTCTACCCAAATCACTTCTGACAACAAATAGACTCAAGGCAAAATGTAGTTCATTTCAAACAAATAATCAAATAGAATGTATTCAATATGGTCAATCACCTCATAATACTAAAGCAATCTCTCTCTTTCTCTCTCTCTCTCTCTCTCATAATTATAATTATACTATTGTTCAGAAAAGGATATACAACCCCAAATACTTTGAGACTCAAATTATTTACGTCACCAATTTATAAATGTATCAACATTTATATCATCTCCATAGTGTTTCTGTCTCAAACTGACATTACACAGCAAATGAATTGAGTCTAATCAGTATAAATTTAGGAATTATTACACGGAGAGGAGTTTCGGATTTATACTAAAGGAGACGTACTGTGGAAAGGAGTGATAGAAATATTTTTGCTCCTCAAAATAAATTGTGTAAAATTTTTATACCTTCGATCGTTCAATGAAAGATAAGACTTACTGAAATCTTATAGCCTTATTTGACATCTGCAAATAAAGATCTTATTTTAAAAACTGGGACTCTCTGCATGTTTTACCTTGAGACAGATCTGTCTTAGTCTACCCAAATCTGCCTTATCTGCTTTATTCAAAATATAAACAAGAAAAAAAAATCACATTTGATATCACTTTACGGTAAAATAGTCCATGTTTAATGTTATTAAAAAAATCGTAATAAGCCTTTGAAAATCGTCTACAAATCTCAAAGAATTAAAAGCATAAAGAATTCAAGTATAATAATAGTTTTACCCATTTGTTTATCGATTTTTTTTTTCAAAATAAGAAAGCAAATATATGCACATGTATATAAACCTTTTGAACCGATATATCAAGTGTCTAAAGGTATTTTCACCTGCCGCAACAGTGTGATCAGATCGAATGTATAAGGTGATGGGGTACTTTATACATTTGATATATTTTTCTATATGATTTTCTTACGAACATGTTTTTTTTTCAAGTTTATCTATCTTTTAGTCTAATCTAGATTTCTTCAGAAAACAAAGGTAAAATATTCTTATATTGTGCTTATACTCTATATAGGGTTCATTAAACATAAAAGAAAAAAAAATATCATAAGAACAGATCTACCTCTTTTAAAGTAGAGATAAAAAGCTAAATATTATTTTTTAAGTACCCTTCTCTGTCAGTCTTTTTGTATACTCAAATTACGAAAACACACGAAGTCAAAACATTGGTCCGGGGTGGGGGTGGGGTGGTTGAGGACGTCTGCTGGTTGCATGATTAGAATTAATAATAAAAAGCCTTGGACTTACTTTATCTTATTGTGATTATAGTGGTTATAATAATATTATTATTTATAATATCTCTAAATTTGCAGATGAAAAACCACAATGTTTTACTCGTATTTTACATTGTACCCTCTAGATTGGAAGATAACATAGATAGGTGTATAAAATATCTATCATTGATCAGTAGTGACGACTTACTTCATTGAAAAGCATCTACATACCAAAACAAGAAAGTGAAACTGTGTGCTCTTATGTTTAGCAAAAATTATGCCACTGGTTGAATTGTACTTAGAGGATTTTTTGCATCTTCACTACAAAATGTAACTCTAGATGCAACAACGTTCATAGCAGTTTCCCAACACAGCTATACCTATAAAACAGAAAGGCACTACTGTTGTTCAAGTTTGTTTGTGTATATGCTATTTCAAAGAGTTGTATACATATAAACGTAAAGTCTGTGAAATTTTAAAGGAAAAAGAGCATGGTTTAGAGAGATATATCTGTTGGATTTTGAGTTATGTAGGAATTTGGTCAAAGATACAGACTATTTGGTTTTTTTTTTTTTTTTTTTTTTTTGGGCATACTACCAAGTTAAGTCGCCCGCGTGATGCAGTCGTTAGAACTTTGCTCTAGAATTGAGGAGTAAGGAGTTAATCCTTACATCGCGGGTTCGGATCTCACTGTGGGACGTGGAAAACGGTCCTCCAATTGAGACAGTATAAACCGAGGTCCCGTGTCGCAGTAGGTGTTGGCAGGAAAACGATCGCTCACTGCTCAAAGGCCCCTTATGCCGGTACAGATCTAAATTTGCAGCCCTCCACCGCAAGTGGTGGCGTCCCAATATGAGTGAAAATTTGGACTATATGAGTGAAAAAGGGAGTTTAACAAACAAACTACAAAGTTACTACTTGAACAAAGAAAGGTAACTTAAGTTTTGACAAAGTTCAAGAGGACATGATTTCATATATAGTTTGCCTTGTTGACTTGGCGGAAGGATGTGCTGTTCTAAAAAGGCCGTAACTAGGCCCAGATTTGTAGCGAGGCAAGGCGACTTGGGTCGGTCTATAACCCCAGCAAGTCCGAGACAGTGCCTGGGAGAGGGGCGTCTAAAACTTCTTGGATTGAGCAAAAATTAAAGACTTAATTTTTAAAGTTTTTGATGTTTGTCATTGAAACAGTCTACAGCAAACATGGTGTGACTGACATAGGGAAAAGATTCGGCCTTTTTTGCATGTCATGCCATTTCACAAAATCCAATCCAATAAGATAACCTAAACATCAGCAACATTTCCAAGTAGTGTCCAAAAATGTAATTAAAACATATGCCGGAATTTACGGAATTTGATAAGTTATGTAAAAATAGTTGCTTTAAAACTGTAAATATCTTGATTTTAAAATGATGTGCGAAGTATTGCGCATTGAAAACTCCAGTCGGTCCCCTTAAAAGGGAAGGATATTTTAGGATAAAGTTATGAAAGTATAGTTCAGCCTTTTAATAGGATATGATTAAATAATTGGAAATAATTCTTAAAAAATGTAATATTTTTATTCGAAAAAAATTAAGAATATCAAGAAGTCCTCGAAATAATCTACGGTAAATTGAATTTTCCCTTCAACCACAAAAATTTGACCCCTCGAAAACAAGTCATTTAGCAGTATGCAGGTAATAATGGTAATGCTACATAAATAAGTTGACGATAGGAGAGTTGAGGTAATCACATTTATCACAAAGTTCTGTTGTTTTTACCATTAACTTATTTTTGTAATAATATATCCAAATATGAAAAAGATTTGTCAGACTCTATGGTATTTTTTATTTCGAGTTCAAAGGAATTATCAAATCAATGTATGAATGCAAATGAATATTGTTATTGAGAAAACGTCGTCGATCTATCTGAATGTTAAACTGAAGACAACAGCAAGAGACTTCTTCTTTTCATGTAGAAGTTTTTGATTAAATTCTGCTTCATATGAATATAAAAATAGGTCTGCTTATAAAAGGGCGCAGTTGGTATCTATGGGAATTCCGACAGATTGCTGGAAGACTTGATCTCCAAAAAACTACATAGATATTGTGAATAAGCATCCTTTCAATATCAACTTCGGAGTATTTGTGTGTACAATCAAAATGTTTTTCAACAGAATAATTTTGCAAATGACTAATGACAGGGTAGGTAAATTTACGAGTTCCATTTTTATTCGAAAAGCAGCTATGATGTCAAAAAGCCTCGATTTTTTAATTAATCATGGGGTTGTATTAAGTGTTGAAGAAAGTCGAACGTTTTGATGTTAATGATTTTAGTAAAATTTTGTGATTCAAATTTTCTAAATATTGCTTAGAGTTTTTAAGTATCACATCTCTTTATACCACTTCTCACATATATTTTTGTACAGTACTCCTAAAGTTTCTCCTTCACTACTGTTAATATTTTAGCGAGGAGTAAGAAAGAGGCTTGGTTGAAATTTACTAGAACCCGCTATGTATCTTTGTTTGTAAGGATTTTTGTGAAGTTTAGGAATTCAGTATGGCAATTCAAATTCAATTAGTTTGTTGGGAATATTACAAATATTTAAAACTGACATATGGTTATGAAGAATTTCCTCCTTTGAAAGAGAACTTTCAGTATAAGTTGGATTGCCACTTGCAGAATTAAATCCCGATTCCTCTAAAATACAATTAAAATAATGAGCTTGCAAACAAAGATAACGTTGTTACCTGTTTTCAGCTGGGATTGATCAGTACATATTGATCGTGTAATCGATCTAATTCTTTTTCACTTCTGAATTACTGAAGACAGAAGGATAGATGGTTTTCATATTGCCCCTCAGCCGCCTAATTCGAGATTTTAACATCCATCAGATACTTTTAATCCATTCTTACAAATGTCAAGGTCTTCTTTTTCACGTTTGGCCCATGACCTGGAGTAATCTTCAGAATCCATAACATTTATGAAGATATGACCCCAGCTGAAAGATCGGGGTTCCCTAAATTTTGTTGTTTTTTTTTTTTTTGTAATTAAAAAATTTGGAAGCAATTGTCGATGCATATTTGTAACAAATACAAGGAGTGAACTACAACTTGAAATATCGTGGTATACAAGACTGGACTCTATTGTGATTAAGAATGTTACTAAAATTTACTGCATTAATTTCTTTATTGGCAATTGGAGTTTAAGGAACAAACGGGTTACTTGAGCAGTATTCTCTTCCGTAAAACGTGGCGGTTAAAAAAACCCTATGATTTGCAATATCCATAATTGCAGATCCAAGGCTGTATTCATGTGTCGAAGAATCCAAATACGGACCTTCCTTGTCTTTTACAAATAGACCATTTAAAGCTTTCAAAGGGACAGAGTAAAGTTTGTTGCGAATGTGATGAAGACCTAACTGTTTATTTACATAAGGTAGTATTGAATCAAAAAGAGACATTTAGATTTATTTTAAGTTTGATGTCCATGACTACGCTAACGTCTCTGTGTATTGTTAAAAAGTCCCATCACATTCCCATTGCTACACTGACTTGAAAGATTCCCAACACTATCGATGTTGTCATTGCTATCATATGGAAAGGCCGTGCCTAGTTTTCCTATTCAGTATTCTTCTCGTTGTCTACGGAAAGGTGTAATCAATGTTGGGCTATTGGTATGATGGTAAATCTTTCTAGAATACTAACTTTCATTGACAAAAAATAATGATCAGGTAAATTGTAGAGAATTAAGTGCTGGCCCCCGTTGTAAATTTGAAATCTATGCCCTGATATTCTTTTACGTAAAAATGTCATTTTGGCGACCTATGTAATTTAACCGATTTTTAAACCAAAATTCCAAATACGACATCAGACCACACTATTGCTTTGTAGTTAAAATAGGGAATAAAGTTTCGATGGTGAGAGACGGATGTAGGGGGCGGGGGGGGGGGGATGTATGTGTATGCAGTTTGAAAAGGGTATGTATGTATGACTAGTTTTCTATAGATTTATATATTCATAGTTCAAAGACGTTTTAGTCTTTTGATGCCTTTTAATAGGACTAACAGGAACCGTTGATCATCATTCACGACGGTAGTCCCTCTTGAAAAGTCCATCACAAAACTTTTAACCTCGTAATAATTTTACTGTAGAAATATTAAAATCTAAATTTATGCTATATTAAGCGGGTTTTAATTAGACTTGGTGTTCAGTTTGGGGAAGTTTTTCCTCTTTTTTCTAGTCATTTTTTTAAGAATCTGTCCAATCCACCCCTTTACTTTAAAAAAAAAAACATTTGCTACGGGCCTGACCTCTCCTATTGAACAAACGTATTGGAAAGTATCTATTGAACTTCAAAGTGAACGCCTGCAATGCAGGACCCTAAATATGTCTCAAGCGCAAGTGCTCCCACGCCAGGAACTGTTTATTGCCACAAAAAAGTTAAATAACTAAATGTCATTGAAAAACGAAGTCTTATTCATACTTATTTTAAAAAATTGTAAACTAGACAACTCGTGGACACTCCACAAATTCGCGTTTTCTTTTCTCTAACTGTATAAATTCAATATGTTATGAATATTGATGCGCTAGCAACCAATGAGAATCTGGCTCACCATTTGTAAGACGCTAATTATTTAGCGTCGAGAATGTCTTGCCTTACTGAAAGTCCAAGGGTAACAAAGAATTGTACTAAAAGCTGAATTCAACAGTTCTGAAACTTGAAAATATATTAAAATATTTGTGGACCTCTTTTCTTTGATCACCAAATACCTTAATGTATGGTCATCGCAAAGAAATCTGTATACTTAATGAAACGTTTGTCATATCCGTTTTAGTCTCAGGTTGGCAGATGATCAATAAGAGCTGTCTATGAAAACCAAGAATAAATCCGTTGTTAGAATTATTAAAACATTTTTCAATGCATACCTTATAATTACAGTTTCATTACGTGTTCATTAAGGATATGAATGTTAAAAGGTGGATTTTCTGCCACTGCTATAAAATGGAAATATCTTCCTGGTTTAATAAAACTGGCGACAGCAACACTGAGGTTTCCTAGAGCACATTGACATTTTTTCATCAATTTTTTGAAAGAGATCTTTCTGTGGAGACAGTAACTGTTGAACAAATACAGCAAATCAAAGAATTTTACACCTGTCATTCAGATGGAAAGACATATCATTATTGTTGGTTCCCTCCTTATATTTTCTGTAATGCTGTTTGGTCTTTCAGGTAAGAAATGCAAGAAATAATATAAAATAATGTAAGAAATATTTGTTTATGTCATTTGACAAACACAAACAAATATTTGGAGTTGATATATTATTAAATATGGATGTTTGCCTTTAATATTAGTGGTCTCAAAATGTAAGAGAAAAATTGAATGATTTCCATTTTCTACCTGGATTTCTCAGCTAAGGCGAAAGAGGATGTACGTTTTATGAATAAAAATTATAAATACGTAGTTATAATTTTTATTCATACTACGTAGTTATAATTTTTATTCATACTACGTAGTTATAATTTTTGTTCATACTACGTAGTAATAATTTTTTTATTACTATGTAAAACATACATCCTATTTCGCCTTGGCTGAAAAATGATGGTAGAAAATGAGAACTGTACTTTTGTAATTAATTTTTTTTTACGGTAATTAATTTTAAAATAAGATGAATGTAATAAAACATAATTTACCTTTACCTGGAATTTTCAGCTCAAGTGAACAGAGAATAAATATAACAAAAGATCATATAAATACCATTTAAATATTGTATTTTGAATAGATTTTACTGAACTAAAGGAATAATTATTTGAGTTATGCGTATAAGTTTCTTCTAAAGTTCGATATCAAATAATAATAAAACTTGATGATCAAGTTCCCTGATTATGATTGCAATAATAAATACAAATTCCATTTATCAATTGGCTTACATTTGCAAAATTATCATAATAAAATAATGAACATGTAAACCTTTTGAAGCATCATCAGAACTTAATTTTGCATTAAATCAATTTAATTTAAAACAAAACTTGCAAGAATCTAGAATCTGAGGTATTGTTTTAGCTGAACACGGTGACAATGATCAGCAACTGTTGAAACACCATATGATTAATTGGTAATTACTTTGTAAATACAAGTTACAATTTTGCCTTGCTCTAGCTGAAAATGTACTGAGATATGAAAGCCTACAAGGATCAAACTGCGTGAAAAAAAATGCACGAAAGGCGTGATGACTCGAAATAAAAAGGCGTAATAACGCAAAAAAAAAAAAAAAAAAAAAAAAAAAAAAAAAAAAAAAAAAAAAAAGCATAAGGCACAAAAAAGTTATTATGCCTAGCTTTCAAAAGGTATAATAAGCGAAGTGAACAGGGGTTAATGCGAATTTTAAAAAGGAGTAATAAAGCAAAGTAAAAAATCATAGGCTATGAAAAATACGATGTTAAGGACATTGGCAAGTCAAGGTTTTCCGGAGAAAAAAGGTTTAATACATGGGTTTTTTCACTTATGAAATAGTGATTGAGAGTGATCTCCCGTGTAGAATTCTCTAAGCGGTGAAAACCAATAAAGCATATGTTTACAGAGGTAAACAAAAGCACATGTACTTCCTTCAACGGGTAGAATCATCTATACAGCAAGAAAGAAAATTAGTAATGGCTTTGTTGTGAATTGTATTCAGGGGACCAAGATCCAACAGGTTGTCATTTACCATAGTTATGCTCAGTATGCTGGGAAGGGCAAAGATGTGACATACGCTGAAAGGTAGACCGACTGAGATCAGTTCTCAGGTTGTATGAAGGAAGCAGCATTTAGTAACTACGAATAAAATTTGAAATAAATCCATGCCAATATTTTTATGACTATGTGTTTCAATCAATTCAGTCAATTACATGATAGAATCAATCAACCAGTCTGACTCTCTTGACCATTATGAATAATATGTAATTATAGCTGTTAAGGGAAGTAACTCAAAAATAAAGTTCGGTGCCGGTATGTTCTTGTCCTGTTTCTATATATATATTTTCAGCCAAAATATCTAGAAGTCATAGGAAATGAAGATACAATAATGTATATAATACAAAAACTATATGAAATAAGTGGGTTTTTGAAAAATATTATGGTGAAAAATTATGTAGCTCCCTTTTATCAACATTTTACATAGGAAATGCATTGAGAATTGCAAAAACACTGATTTGACAAAATCTAAAAAAGAAGGTTGGCTTGGTAGGTTAAACAATCCAGAATATAGCCTATTTAGTACAATTAAACCTACTCAAGAGTTATTGAAAAATTCTATACTATAACCAGGAACCTTGCCAATGTCCTTAAGGCAATAAGACGAAGAGAAAGGCCTTTTATCTCCGCGTTAATAACCTTATCAACAACATAAGAACTTACGACTTTTCAACTTTATATTCAACTATTCCCCACGATAAATTCAAGTCGGCTTTTTGATATCATTAACAACTGCTTTATATATATATAAGATATATCGACGACGTATTGTCAATTAACAATGGTTATTTCCATTCTTATGTCGATACGGTATATCTCAGTGAACTTGAAATAAAAGATATCACAGAGTCTGACACATCTGTTTCATATTTGGATATTTTACTAGAAAAAAATGTTAATCTAACAACCAAATTTTATGATAAACGTGATGACTTTAACTTTTCAATCGTCAACTTCCCTTACTTATGCAGCAATATACCTTCATCACCAGCATACGGGGTTTATATCTCTCAGTTGATTCGATACGCAAGAGCATGCTCTACGTATGAACAATTTCTAAAACGAGGTAAGTTATTGACAAACAAGTTGATGAAACAAGAATATCAGCAGTCTCGTTTAAATCATCATTTTGTAATTTCTATGGTCGATACAATGAATGTCAGCAAATACAATTTATCATTGAGTCAAATGCTGAGTGACGTTTTTCATACTTATTGTTAGGCCATTATTTACGCACTGAATTGTCGACGGATTTTTCCGTTAATTCCCGATCGTGACAAGGAGCACACGACGGGTGTGACCGGTCCGCAGGGGATACTCACTCCCCAATGGCACCTGATCCCACCTCTGATGTTTTAGAGGTCCGTGTTTGCTCTGCTCCAAAATTTGTATTGCTTAATGGATATTTTGAGCTTGAGTACTGTTCGTTATCTCCCTATATTTCATGAAAGGCATGATAAGGCTTTTTCCTCCATCATATCGCCTTTGGTTTTGCGTTATAATGCCTTTGATGCGCATTGTTACTCATTTATTGGACTGATTTATTAAGCCTTTTTACTTCATGTTATAACGAATTTCTCTTTCTCACATCATTAAGCCTTTTCATTTTGCGTTAAAAATTCTCCCGTAGCTTCATTTCTACTACTTTTATAACAACTTTTCCATGATTGAAAAAAATGCAAATCTACGTGTACTTTGTATAAGTTAAAGTTGTTCCGTAGAAGTTCTATGTATTCAAGCAGCTAGCTAAAGAATACCTTCTTTTGCATTTAAGCTTATTTTCCAAGGGTAAAATACATATTTTGAAATACAATTTGCAAAAAGAAAAAAAAAGTTACTAGTCTTAAAAATCAGTTATTGTGTTATGTCATTTAAATCTAAGTTTTATTTTTCTTCAGAAGCAACAAATGCAACTGGTACGGACAATAATGGAGGTGGTGGTCCAAGGACTAGTGCAACCGGAAGTGTTTTTGTTGCCATAATCATGGCTATGGGAAGACTTTTATTACATTTGTTACACTATTACTGAGAATAACGATCTGAAGTTATTGACAAGTTCGATTTCAAAGGCATACCAGTCAACCAACATATAGGCCTAGGCTTATTCAAATATGAATATTAAAGATTATATGTTTACGTTTTGTACTTTTTTAAAATTATAATAAAAATGTAACCACTGAATTATAGTTTAGAATGATCTGTGTAAACCCAAATTGTGATGCAAAGTATTTTCTTAAGTATTGCCAAATTTCATGTTGAAAGGCAATATTTCGGTCTTTAAAATCTGAAATCTGCAGAAAAAAATAAAAGCACAAAATATGTACTCATTTTTTGCAATCCCTATTTAATTTACTAGAAAATGCTAAAACTTTATAAAGCATGTTCTGTTGATGTCTCTCCTTTGCAAAAATGGGGGGGGGGGGGGGGAGCTTACAAGTACGTATAACCTTGTCATAAAGGTAGGTGTGAAGAGCATTAACTTTTGTCTTAAAATTTCAAGACGATCGAATTCAGAAATTTAGTGATAGAAAATTAAGAAGATAGCAACTCGGGAAAAAGAATACAAATTTTGAACAAACTGTGACGTCACAAATATTTCAAGTCGATTATAAAATGTCGAAAATAATGTTCTGTCTAGGAAATATATTGCATTCAGCGAATAGTTGTTGCTCGACGAATGCGCTTATACATGTACATTGCGACGAATGCGCTTATACAGGTACATTGCGATGCCAAAATGATGTTTTGTTTCTTCCACATGCGAGTTTTTTTTTTCTGTGACGTCATGCTGCATGTTTAGAGTATAGTGATCAATTTAACACTTACTTATGTAAGTAATACTATTACTAATACATGTATTTGTTTTTATAATTTATATGATTGAACAAGATATATTTCAGCAAGTGTAATGCTGTATTTGTTTTCAGGCCATAAGGGCCTATGGAAACTTGTTCTATGTCTACATGTATATAATGACACAAAAAAAGATCAGAATGAAATTCCGACCGATGAAAAACAAAATATGAATCCTTATCAGGGACTTCTTATACTAGTAGTATAGAAATCAACTATTAAGTTTATACAATTGAGCCTTGTTTTTAAGAGGGACTTAGTTCTGACTACTTTTATTCAGCCTTATAATCGTGGAATTTCTTCCTGGATTTTATCAGATATGTATAACAATCAGAAAGATGCAAAGAATCGAACGCATTGAATCAAATCCATTTTTTATATAGTTAAACAGTTCTAGTGCAAAAAGAAATCAAACTCCCTTTTCCATAAAATTTGGAAATTGCAAAGCTAAAGAATGTTTTCAGTTCCTGGGAACATATAGATCTAAACCTCAAGCATGTACCCTACTGCACTGATTTTCCCGTTAGATTACCGTTTTAGACCCTGGCATCACAATTTCGCTATGAACGATCTATGTCCTGTAATCCCCTGATATCGCCTGTCGCCCCATTCCATTCCCTGTTCTCTCTATCCATCGTCTGTTGTCTCCTAATGCTATCCCTCAATACTCCTATCTATCCAACTCACTGATATACATGTACATATACATATACAAAAAGTGTTTAATGTTTCTACGTAGTAAATCAATGAAAACACACCAAGGAGAGATAGTGTTATGTCAATTTATTATGTCAGACAATTATTCCGGTAAAAAAAAAATTGTCATTTTTTAACGAACAATTATTGATGAAAACTAAAGTATAAAACTCGAATACTTTCGGTTTTCTGTCTTTAAGAATTAAAATCAAATTAATGAATTATGCAGTCATTTCAAAATGGTAGTCGACTAATAAACAGAGACCATCTTAAGTGAAATGTATTCTTAGTCTATTTGTTTGACTATATCTCTTTATGAATTGTTGTCATTGAGGTGCCGCGTAAATGATTGTTAAAAAACAGAAGTCGGGTTATTGGCATCTGTTAAAGGTCTACTTCAAAGTCTCAAATATTTCTAATATCAATACTTTGATTCGTGATTTTTTTTTCTTTCAAATTAAGTTTGTGTTTCAGTATATTTCTAAAACACTTCGTGTCAGTTCTGTAAATATCAATATCCGATATTTTGAAACATCATAAAAGTCGTTGTAATATTAGCAGGTTATTCATTTCAGAGGATGTGTACAGACATCGCGCACAAAATTCGGGCTCATTTTGTAACGTCAAAATAGCGTCATTCAAACTGAATTGACGTCCAAGTGTTGGAATATGCATTATATCTTTCATATTGTACGAAAGCCCAGAAGGCTCATTCGAGATTCGAGTTTCGAAATACGAGATTCGAAATTCGAGTTTCGAGATTCAAGATCCAAACTAACCAATCAAAAGGCAGATTCAATATTTGATTACTCCCCTTTATTAAGTTTTTGCTATCAAGAAATCACTGAATATATTTATAACAAATGGGTCATTTGCTTTAATAATAATGCAAGAAAAAAATGTTATATGTATCAAAAATCCTCAATATCATGTTAAATTAACTATACTCATATTTCAAAACATTATCCACATGCATACATGTATATGTACTGTACATTCCATATTTTGTATGAGATACAAACAATATATACATTTTAAAATTTGTTCCTTTTCCATTGCTCTGATGAGTAGCAAACAACTTAAAATTAATGCATGATGTTTTGTGCAACGTCTTCATAACTAATTACCCCCCCCCCCCCCCATGTAAACGTTTTTTACTTATCATGTAGGTTCTATAGATATTGATTGCCTTAGTCAGGCAAGCTTTTTGAAAAGGTATTACTTGTTCAGAAATTAAAATCTTCATGACCACTGCTAATAAAATTGAGAAATTTTAAAATCCTTACACAGTGCTTGGAAATTATGGAAACTTCTTTACTGAATAATCAAAATATAATTTTTAAAATGTTTTATGTTTGACTTCCTACAATTCCAAACATATTTCCTAATTTCTATTCCCTGTTCTAATCGTAGACTCCTGCGGCTGTCATTTTTAATAGACTTCAAGATAACATTTCAATTCTAGATTTAACCACTTATAAAAATCAAAAGTTTTGTATACTGTAAAAATTGGATAGGCATAAAAGTGTGGATTGCTAAAAATACTTTTATTGCATTGAATGAAAAAATATTCTAGTAACTGGTAAATAAATAAGAATTATGATCAACTTTCCACCCATTTTTCAACCAAACACATGTATAAATAAACATTTTTTTTTATATCAAGAAAATGATGTGTAGGCTACAGCTTTATTGCATATATGGAATACACAACATTAAGAAAGCTCTACTACGATGTCTTTCAAGATTTCCTGTGTACACTAAAAAGGCATACATGAACTAAATAATTTTAATACGAACTCCTTTAGGCTATATGATTTTTTCGAAGTCCTAAAGGTGTATAAAGAGTTCATTGTTTTGTTAAAATAATTATTTTTTTATCATTATTCAACACTTTTATATCTTTTTTTCTCTATGGCCATTACATCATGTATTGAAACTTGTGTATTGATTGGTTATGCATCTTGCGAGACCTGAGCGGTTTCCTTATAAATAATTATCAAATATATAATTATTTTGCCCATGCATCGCAAGATTGACACTGAATGTTGATAACCGAACATTTGTCTACCGTTGTAACAAAATAAACACCATAGCCATAGGACCCTGGCACGTGCCCCCCCCCCCCCCACACACACACACACATTCCCCTTATATTTTTACCGATATAATATACTATAGAAAACATAGCAAATTTATTATGTTTGCGTTCTTTCAAAAATAACGTCTAATAACCGTGATAACCCTTGTTTTTTTTTTTTTTTTTGGGGGGGGGGGGGTCTTTACATTACATTTTTATTATTTCCTACGGGCCTGAACAAAGAGAAATCATTATCTTGATTAAGCATGTATATTTTAGCCATCCGTACTTAAGGGGCTGTCTCTTGGTTTCACAAACTAGGTCACTGGTCACTTTCTAATACCTTGTCACAAAACTATATCCACTTTGAAACCCGTATTGGTTACTGGTCACTTTCTAATACCTTGTCACAAACTATATCCACTTTGAAACCTTTATTACTTTTCATCATTAAACGCTAGTCACTTGTTTAATAGCACACTAATAATTCTCATCGACTACAATAAGCCCCCCCCCCCCCTTTTGCTCTTTGAATCCGATTAACAATATTTATTATAATGACCCAAACCCTATTAACAAACAAGATAATACGATATAGATATTCTTGATATAAATCTATTATAATATCTAAGAAGTTATTATATAAATTAAAGTAACTTTGCAGATCAAAAACCCAATCTTTTTTCTAATTTCGTTCTGATATATATAACACTCTTTCTTGCATTGTAATATAATCAAATGACCTCTTCAGTTTGAATAAATTCAACGATTTCTTGAAGGTCAAAACTTAGCAAAGGGGAGTAATTGAATCTTAAACCGCCTTTTGATTGGTTAGTTTGGATCTTGTATCTCGAAACTCGAATTTCGAATCTTGAATTTCGAATCCCGTATTTAGAAACTCGAATCTCGAATGAGCCTTCTGGGCTTTCGTACATATTGCGAATAATTGGTTCACAATATAGATGCATAAATTGCGCCGGTTGAGTTTAATTACATACAGTTCGACAATATCTATTGTCATTCAATTCATCGGTGTTGTTTTCATCATCTTTAGATCATGTAACTGTAATATTTCTGAGGGGGTTTTCTTCATTTTCTTGACTTACTTAAAATTACAGCAAAACCAGGAAACTTTACATTTGTATGTAAATTGATCTCGTAAACCCGGTAAAAGATCACTTAGCTCTATAGGTATTTGTCATCGTAGATCCTAAGTTATCTTCCTTAATTCAGATTATTTTTTGGATAGAGAGGACTTGGACTAACAGACAAACTAATTTAAGTGATAAAATTTAATTTTTATTCATTGCCGGATATAGAATTTTGCCACACTATCAAGGTAAGCAGCAGTATTAGAATGGTTAAGAAACTTATCAAAGGTGTGTTGTCCTTATATATTCTCCAGAATGTAAATGTCTTGGTGAGTGCCAAAAAAATCATTCTATTTCTTTTTAAATATTAGCAAGTCGAACAATTGAACACTGAGGACAATTTCTTGGAATATCATTTTTAATGAGTAATGCTGATTTTTTTATTCTCTTCAAAGAATTTCGTTGATTTTATATATATATATATATATATATATATATATATATATATATATATATATATATATATATATATATATATATATATATATATATATATTCTTTCGGTAAAATGACTTTTCTTTTAACTGTAATCGAGTTATGTTTGTTTTAAATTTATAGATGGGAAAATATCTTATTCATACTATTGCGACAATATTATTGATGAACTTCCTTGTGAGTGCTAATTCAGGTCTGTGTTTAACTGGTTCAGTTTATATTTTACTGTCAAAAATTTGAGTAAAGTGAAAAGATGTAAACGGAGTTTTATTCCCAAAAAACAATAAATTGAACTGGTATTTATTTAGAATTGTTATAATATTTACTTTCTCTTCAGAAGGAAATTCGACAACAGCCTCGGAAAGTACGGTAACTACTACTGCATCAACAAAGGCCACACAGACAAGCACCAAGTCGGGCGGATCTTCGCCAGCCACCACTGGATTTCTCCTCGCTTTCCTTCAATATTTGACCTGGCA
Organism: Saccostrea echinata; assembly: GCF_033153115.1. Classification (NCBI taxonomy): domain Eukaryota; kingdom Metazoa; phylum Mollusca; class Bivalvia; order Ostreida; family Ostreidae; genus Saccostrea; species Saccostrea echinata. Next base: position 29,611,616 of record NW_026889779.1, on the reverse strand, counting down.
AAATTTTTGACTTAAGGAGAGATCTCCAATTAAACAAGCATCGTCTAACAGAATTTTCTTAGAAGATTAAATATTAACACATATTTAAAAATAGTGTAATACATTTCTTCATTGTTGGAACATGTTATATAAATCCTAAAATAGAAATGCATTTGACGACACATCCATGTCTGAATACAATTAAAGATTGCTGATCCCAAGACATGTATGCTTTGCTTTTGTATCAGACAAAATATTTCTTTCTGTAGTATCCAAGAGTGTGTGGTAAAAAAAGATTTCATGAATATTTATTATCAAATGACCACAGCATTATAGTGACACCCTTACAAAATTTCTGCTACCAGTTTTTGAATGTTTTGATATGAATTATTATTTCTACAAACAGTGGCCTGTTCCTGTTCAAGTAATGATTTGATTCTATATAAGTTATATCTAGGTCGTAAAACTAATTATTTTTTTACTTTTTTAATTAAATTGCAGTTTGCCTTTGCTTTACAATATGAGGTTTTAATATGTTTTTTACAATATGGAGTTTTAATATGTTTTTTTTTTTTACAATATGAGGTTTAAATATGTTTTTTATCAGAAGCAACTTGAACTTGAGCTAAAGGTAAAAAAAAAAACAAAAGAAAGAAACAAACAAACAAAACATTTGAAGGCCTAGTGGCTTTGCCATCGAAAACAATAAAATATTTTGGAGCATATCACCTTCCAGTAAAGTATACGCGGTTTAAATTTATTTTCTTTTTAATGGAGGTTGTTCAAGGAGGACGTAATGCTATAGAAAACAACAAAAGTTCCTCATTATCAGGAAGTAGTAGTTGATTTGATAATGTCTATTAATGAACAAGGACGTTCAGAACAAATCCCTGGTATTCAAATGACAATTGCTAATTTACACACAGTGAACCATTCTTTGTTGAATAAGCGTCACATTGAATTAATTAATGCTGTCCCTGTAGAATTTTGCAGAGAAAGACTCAACTTATTTATGCCAGCATGCGACTTATTTATGTCAACATACGAGTTATATTTTAACATGCAAGATATTTATGTCAACATGCAAGATAATAAGTTGCATACATGTCAACATACAAATCTCGCATGTTGACATATTTAACTCGCATATGAATAATAAAGGTGAATAACCTCTCTTATAGCAGAGTAAATATTCTCATACACTATCATAAACCCTAACTCTAGGACTCCTGTCTCAAGCTAAGGGCTATGAATATCATAATTTTGGAAGAAACACTCTGCTCATCATAACCATATCATCATCACCTAGTCTCTCTGCTAAATACTCATAAGCAAAGAAGATGACTTTCAAAAAATTAATGACCAAGGTGCCATGAATTTCACAATTTTGGAAAAAGCACTCTAGCTTATTATGACCATGCACTTAGTTTCTCTGCTACATGTAAGCACTCAAAAGTAAAGTAAAAGCTTTTCAAAGAAAAAATGCATTTTCACTATATGATCAATAGAACACCACCCAAACTCCAGAATCATTGACCCAGGGACCATGAATTTCATAATTTTGGAAGAGGCATCAATGCTTATCATAATCATCCACTTTGTTTATCTACCTAATACCCAGGAACAGAGAAAATTTTGAAAGAATTAAAAATGTTCAAATGTTTATGCATGACGGACGACGCATGTCTCCGGAAGAAAACAGATAGAAATACAATACGGTAGGTCACCTGAGTGACTCAGGTCATCTAAAGTGTTTGGGGATGGGGGGGGGGGGTGAAAGCAGATGGAAATCATAAGATTATGGTTAACTTTTTACAGGTCTGCAGGCATGTTCACGAAGTTATCTTAGGACTATGATGTGTCCTAAGAGCGTCTTAGGAAATATCTTAGTCTTAAGTCAGTTTCTCGAAGCTTTCCTAAATCTAGGACCTCGCCAGAAGTTCGTCCTAACTTTAGGACAACAAACCATATCCTAAGATCATCCTAAGTTTGTAGTGATGCTTATTTTTCTCAGTATCGCAAGTATAAGCGACAATTTCTCGTTCCTCATTAGTCTGCGTATAAGCTGATGATTTACACAAATCTTTTTTTTTCACAAATGTTATCCCAAGCCCTCTTCTTTGCAACATTAGTTACAATGTTCGATAATTTATTTTTTTTCACCTCATCAAAAAGCACCTGAATTTTGTACTTGAAGATTTTCACTTCCTCTTCTTATTCATAATACAGGAACGTCAGATCCCTTTTCAAATTGGGGAAGGGGGCAGAAAAAAAAATTTGACTTTTAGGGTAAGGGGGCAGAAAAATATAATTGACAAGCCAAAATATAAAATTCCCTGAAAAACTTTGACATAAAAAAATTAATAAAAAAAAACTGTCCGCACTCAAAAACCTACTTACATGTAATGTGTGGGTGGGTGGGGGGGTCCGTCCATAATGCAACAGAAAGTTTGGGGGACCAGCCTTTTAATAAAAAATTCTGTATTAAATTAACAGTAAGAGACTATTTTCGGAAAAATAATGAGGAGCCAGCCCCATCCCCTCTCCGATATACTACGTGCTGTGATGAGACAATGAAGCTATTAAAAAAAGACAGAAAAAAAACATTCATACACGTTAAAATATGTGTAAGGGACCAAAAGTGCAAATTATTCTCTTATTTTTATCTATCGCCTTGATATAAGTAAATTGGGGTATATTGTTTTGGTTTACATCAATTAAAACCATTGAGAGTTCCAAAATTCGGGGATTAAGCATTGCCTTTAAAATAGTGAAACATAAAATTTCCCCCTTTGAATTCTATAGTAGATGGTTTCTAGCCCTGCAAAATTCATTTCATATTTTTTATCAGTTTATTTTTCAAAAAATAATTCCGACTTTTATAATACGTCATCTCATAATCTTCATTGTGGTAAATTACTGAATTCACGATTATTTTTTAACTTTTGAGTTATCCAACATATTGTAGATATTATTGCTGAAACACCGTTTTTAAAATAAAAATGAAATTAAATCTTTCACTTTGATAGAAAAAATTGGCTGGTTTCGTAATTTATAATTTTAAAGATGTAAACATTGAATTATACTGAAGTCTCATGTAAATGGATAAATTTTTTGTTATGTAAATAGAAGGTTTTTTTTGGCTGCAAATGTCTCCCAAATTTTATATATATTTAGAAATAATAGTGTTCATCGTATGTTAGGATATCCTAACTTAGATGTTCCTAAGATACCGTCGAGCTACATCTTATGATATGTCCTAGGTTGATCTTAGGATGTTCCTAACTTTCTTCCTAAGTCATATCTTAGGAACAATCTTAGGACATATCTTAGGAACGTTTCGTGAACATGCCTGCTGGACGATTTCCAAATATGGAAGTCAAGAACGATGACTGAAAATTGCTATAAATATACATCATATACACGTAAATATTTTTCTGCCCAATCAGACAATAGCATTTTTACACACCCCAAATCATATTTCAAAGGAACAAAAAGAGAACACGTGCTTTTTTTCTCAAAAAGATGTTTTTTGACAAAAAATCTTTAGAAGAAAGATGAAAAGTTTAGAAGAATAAGGTATTCCCACATATTTACCATGAACAAACCTGACATTTTCATCTCGAAAAAGAAAAAAAATTAATGCAAGTAACTAAGCAATCGTTTACGGAGGAATAGATTACACCGACAAGCTATTATCAAGCACAATTAGAACATTTAGCTGAACATAGTCTTATGTTGGTAAATATAATTTTGCTTAGCCGTCAGATTTTCATCGATAACGCGTAGTTTCCATGTGTATATGTAGTAGAAGTACTTTTATTAAAATTATAAAAATTGACTTCACAAGACTGTCAAAAGGAATTCTGTTTTTAGAGTTAACTCCCTTACATCCCTCACGTATAAGACCACTTCCAGTGTTTAGCTGTCCCCAAGACAAAGCAGGTAACAACATTGTTTGTTAGGTTTTTGTTTGTAAGGCTCATTATTTGAATTGTATTTTAGAAGAACTAGGATTTAATTCTGCAAGTGGTAATCCAACTTACACCCATAGCTCCCTTTCTAAGAAAGAAATTCTTCAAAACTATATGTCAGTTTTAAGTATTTTTAAATATTCCCAACGATCAAAATGAATTTGAATTGCCATACTTATACTGGATTCCTAAATTCCATAAAAATCCTTACAAAGATACAGCGGGTTCCAGTAAATGTTCTACCAAGCCTTTTTTTTACTCCTCACTAAAATATTTACAGCAATGAAGGAGAAACTTCAGGAACACTGTGCAACAATATATATTCGAGAAGTGGTGTTAATCAGATGTGAATACTTTAAAACTCCAAGGAACTTTTAGAAAATTTGGAATCACAAAATTTTAACAAAATCAATTACATCAAAACTTACGACTTTTCAACACTTTATACAACCATTCCCCACGATAAATTAAAGTTCAGTCTTTTTGACATCATAGACAGCTGCTTTTTCAATATAAATGGAACTCGTATATATACTTACCTTGTCATTGGTCATTTGCAAAATTATTTTTATAAAAAAGCATTCTGATTGTACACACAGGTACTCTGAAGTAGATATTAAAAAGATGCTTGAGTTTCTGATTGACAATATCTATATAGTTTTTGGAGATCAGGTCTTTCAACAATCTGTTGGAATTCTCATGGGTACAAATTGCGCCCCCTTGTTAGCAGACCTATGAAGCAGAATTTATTCAAAAACTTCTACATGAGAAGAAGAAAACATGCAATTGCTGTGGCCTTCAACTTGATATTTAGATATATCGACGACTTATTATCAATTAAGTAAACAATGGTTACTTCCATTCATATGTCGACTCGATATATCCCAGTGAGCTTGAAATGAAAGATGCCACAGTGTCTAACACATCTGTTTCATATTTGAATATTTTACTAGAAAAAGACTTTAATGGTAACCTAACAACAAAGCTTTATGATAAAGGCGATGACTTCAATATTTCAATCGTCAACTTCCCTTACTTATGTACCATTATACCCTTATCACCTGCATATGGGTTTTTTTGGTCTCCCATTTGAGCAAGAGCTCTTCGTATGAAAAATTTATAAAACGAGGCAAGCTATTGACAAACAAGTGGATAAAACAAGGATATCAACAGTCTCGTTTGAAGTCATCATTTTGCAAGTTTTATGGTCGATACAATGACCTTGTCAGCAAATACAACCCATCATTGGTCAAATGCTGACTGACGTTTTTCATACTTATTGTTAGGCCATTGTTTACATACTGAATTGTCTACGGATTTCCCCCGATTATGCCATGGAGCACACGGCGGGTGTGACCAATCGGCAGGGGATGCTCACTCCTCCATGGCACTTGATCCCACCTGTGATGTCTTTGGAGGTTCGTGTTTGCCCTGCTCGCGATTTGTTTTGTCTAAATGGACTTTGAGCTTGAATACTGTTCGTTATCTCCATATATTATTTAAGACCACTTCCATTGTTTAGCTTCCCCAAGGCTCAGATTTAAGATCACTTCCATTTTTTTATTTATATAAATGATGTTTCCAACAATATTCAACTTAAATACGTGAACTATTTGCTGGTCTCAAAATATATACTTTAAATTAACTACATAACTGACCAGTCAGCAAAGGCCCCGCCGAGGGGTAGAAATATAAAGGTGCAGCTTACGGGATAAAAATTTTGCTTGATTTTAAAAATTCAAAAATATATGAAGAAGAATAAGCAACAGCAACTGTATTTTCAAATTCAAACACTTGTAAATAGTATCCTTGTATTCACTGAAGCCAGCCTTCAGTAAATGCAAATTTCACCAATGCTTGACCTTAACTTCAAAACAAACATCAGTTGCAGACAAAGGTGTTCATCAATCTTAAAGTGACAGATAAAGATAAGCCTACTAAATTTTCTTCAGCAAGCAAGATAATTAATACCAGGGTTCTCTCTCATCCTTTTCTGAATTTACAATAAGAAATTTTTCAGCAATGATAGAATGGGGTTATTATCTGACTACCTGTTAAAATGAATAGTATTCTTGAATTTACATAAGGCAGCCAAAAATAAAAAAAAAAAAGAAAAAGAAAAGAGAAAGGAAGAAAAAGGAAGAAAATAAAATAGTAATTAAAAAAGATAGATCTTTATCTTTATCTTGTTTTTAAAATCCAATAACATCATAACTCATTGTGTGCGGTATTTTAACCAAAATAAAGAAAGAACATTATCTAAATCCACATTTCAGAGAATGTACACAGCATTCAGAATTGACCTTAACTTCAAAACAAACTTCATTTGCAGAAAAAGCTTGGTAATTAATCTCAATGTGACAGATAAAGATAAAGCTTTGGATTTTCTTCAAGAGGAAACTTAAGTTAATTAATCCCAAGGGACTCATTGCAGCTTTCACAGTTTACAATAGGCACATTCTAGGCAGTTATTTCTCTTTGCCCATTCATTTTTAGGTCACCTGAGTTTACTCAGGTGACCTATTGCTATCTGTTTGCGTCCGTCGTCGTGCATCGTGCGTTAACATTTGAAGATTTTCAGCTTCTTCTCTGAAACCGCTCAACCAATTTCGGCATACAGCATCTATGAGTAAAAGGGAACAAAATTTGTGAATTTCATGGTCCCTACCCCCCCCCCCCCCGGGGCCTGAGGGAAGGGGCCAAAACCACTAAAATTAATGCGATCTTTAAAATTGTTCTTTTTTATTCCTGGACATCAAGCAATCAAACTGTTGGCATGATTGTAATAAGCATTGAGCCCCCTACCAAAATTGTGAAATTTATGGCCCCAGGGTCAAGGGTTCTGGTGCTAGGGCGGGACTCTGTTGAATATATTGTGAAAATGCATTATTTCTTTAAAAATCTTCTCCTCTGCTCCTGGGTATCAAGCAAACAAACAATATGCATATTTATGATGAGGAAAGGTGTCTCTTCCGAATTTGTGAATTTCATGGCCCCAGGGTCAGGGTTCTGGTGTTAGGGTGGGGCTCAATTGATTATTTAGTGAAAATGCATTAATTCTTCAAAAATCTTCTCTTCTTCTCCTGGGTATTAAGCCAATGAATTAAGTACATAGTTATAATGAGGAAAAGTGCCTCTTCCAAAATTGTGAATTTTACGGCCCCAAGGTCAGGGTTTCTGGTATTAAGGCGGGGCTCTAATGGTTATATAGTGAAAATGCATTTAATTCTTCAAAAATCTCCTCTGCTCCTGGATATTACGCCAATGAACTAAGTACATAGTTATAATGAGGAACAGTGCCTCTTCCAAAATTGTGAATTTCATGGCCCCAGGGTCAGGGGTTTTGGTGTTAGGGCGGGGCTCTAATGATTATATAGTGAAAATGCATTAATTCTTCAAAAATCAATTCTCCTCTACTCCTGGGTATTAAGCTGATGAACTAAGCACAAAGTTATGATGAGGAATAGTGCCTCTTCCAAAATTGTGAATTTCATGGCCCCAGGGTCAGGGGTTTTGGTGTTAGGGCGGGGCTCTAATGATTATATAGTGAAAATGCATTAATTCTTCAAAAATCAATTCTCCTCTACTCCTGGGTATTAAGCTGATGAACTAAGCACAAAGTGATGATGAGGAATAGTGCCTCTTCCAAAATTGTGAATTTCATGGCCCCAGGGTCAGGGGTTTTGGTGTTAGGGCGGGGCTCTAATGATTATATAGTGAAAATGCATTAATTCTTCAAAAATCAATTCTCCTCTACTCCTGGGTATAAAGCTGATGAACTAAGTACGTAGTTATGATGAGGAAGAGTGCCTCTTCCAAAATTGTGAATTTCATGGCCCCAGGGTCAGGAGTTCTGGTGTTAGGGTGGGGCTCTAATGGTAATATAGTGAAAATACATTAATTCTTTGAAAATCTTCTCCTCTGTTCCCTGGAACTAAGTACATAGTTATGATGAGGAAGAGTGCATCTTCTAAAATTGTGAATTTCATGCCCCTGGGTCAGAGGTTCTGGTGCTTTGATGGGGCTCTATTGATTAATTAGCAAAAATGCATTAATGCTTTGAAAATCTTCTCCTCTGCCTTTGAGTACTTAGCAAACAAACTAAATGAAATAATACCAATATAAATGTATTAAATATTTTTATAAGTAAATGTGTCTTTTCTTTGCTCCTGAGTATCTAGGAGGCAAACACTAGTACACATTCGTAATAAGTGAAGAAAACGAGAGTTACTCCCCTTTGTTAGATTGTGTTAATCAAGAAATCCTTGTATATAATTTAATTAACAGGTTATTTGACTGAATGAGAATACAAGAAAGAATGTTATATATAGAGAAACAAAATAAAAATGAATGTTTGGTTTTAATGAGCTAAGCATGCTCAAAGTCAGATTCTTGCCTGGAAAGCAGTATAAAATATTGAGGTAAAGATTATTTATATATTTAGCAAAAGTTGAAATAGTCCACAGTATGTTTACACTGAAGTGATCTGTTTGACAGTGGATGAGGTATTATCAGGTAAAGTCAAGATTGACAAGAGACTGGATATAGTTGTTTTATATTTTATCAAAGTGAACAAAGAATCACAGAGAGTCAGGGTGACTTGTTGTTATTAGTGACAAGTGGCAAATAGCAACATTATACAATGTATAGCCAAGACTCTGTGTACTGAATTGTACCACTAGGCAAGTGACATATATTGAATACCTTACACAATAGGCAAATGTTCACTGTATTTGTATATTTTGCATTAGTTATCATCCCTCTAAGGCTTGGGAAAACCAAGTATGATCCCAAGGAGATCACTCGGGTCTAGCACGCTACAATAAGCAAGGGTATTTTAACCAGATTTTTGAAATTCTTGGGCAACATTGCTTCATCTATCAGTTAATTTTGTTTTATACTTCTATGGAATCCTTTACAGTGTTGTATTATACTCAGGTGACCGTTAAGGCCCTTGGGCCTCTTGTTATATAAAGTTAAGGGATCTATCCCACCACCAGATGACAAAGAGAACCAAAGTTAGCATCAGAATGTCTTACTGCCTATCCAACCAACATACCAAATTTGAACTTAATTGGTGAACCATAAAAAAATTATTATTAGAAATAAAACAGAAAATTTGTGGACAGAAGAATGACAAACAGACAGACAGACAGACATACAGAGTGATTACTATAGGGCACCTGCAAATCCTTGCGGGGTCTTAATTAGAGAAACCTTAATAAGATCTTAATGTACTGCAGCTTTGGTAAAGTACTAATAAAACAGGTTACTGAAATTCAACTCCTCTAAAACTAACCAATGTTTTTTAGCACAAGAATGTTTAATATACCAAGTTCTTTTCCAGTGAGCATAATCACATAGGGAAATTGTTTTACATGATTGTAAATGGTTTTACATGATTTTACATGATTTCATATTGGTTTATTACTTATACAAAAATTACTTTTCTGGAAAATAATTGAATCAAAAAAATTCTTCCTTCATTTACCTTGATTTATAAGATAACAACTTGAATAGGCCCCTGATAAAAAATCCCTGACAATACATAAGAAAAGACATTTTTCTTCTCATATGTAAGGCATGTTGAAATTCTCGTAGAAATATCAGAAAAATGCCGTTTCAAACCATACACATTAGTAAGTTAATGAGAACACTAATTTTATTTATAATATAGAGCATGTTTGATCTCTCATTAGAAAATCCCTAACTGTTATTCTAAGTTCTTCTTTTTCCCAATTGTTTTGTATTTTATTGAGATGAGTGTCTTTTCTGGCTTCCATAAATTCTGGGAGGGGTTTGGACCAGTTTTCTGGTGCTGAGGTTCGGTACTCCCAAATATCATTTGCAGTCCTCATTTTCACTCTCTCTGCATGTCTCTGCTTCTCATATGCTATCAGTTCATTCTATAATATTTAGAAACAATTTTTAACATATGTATTAAAAAAGAATACAGAGCTCATCTATCCCAATTTTACCTGAAAGTGAAGCAATGTTGTATACCAAATGAATTTTAATGAGACATTTTATCATTACAAACTATATATAGTTAAACGTCAACAGAAAAAGAAACATCAAATCTGAAGCAATACTGAGTTCTATATGTATCATGTAAATCTGCAAATCTGGTTCAGATACGGTTTATAGTCACTATGGAAAAATCTACTCCAAAAGCTTTCACCTGGTATACTGGCAGCAATGACAATTAGCACTAATTTCGTGTAGCAGAGGTTATCACATCAAGTTCTCCATCAATAACCTTAAAACTTGTAATTATGGCCTTCTCACCACTAGGTAGGGTAAATATGAAACATCTAGTATATAATTTCTGTTCTCTGTGATTTATAAAACCACGAGAGTTAGTAACACTTCAGCCACTGTGCAATTTTTAGCATGAGGATGTGAAATCCTAATATTCTTCTAATGCAAGCTTTTCAAACATGAATAATTTATGTAATTGCACATGTACCAGTAAGAAAAAAATAAAATTTTCTAGCTCTACATACCATGGCATCAACTGCATCATTTTCTCCCTTCTGCATTGTATAGCATTTGTCTGAGATATTCCTCAAAGGGATGCAGTCAGTCATTTCACCATTGACATATATTTGTCTAATACGTGACGATGATGCTATAAGAATTAATCAGAGAAATATAATGTTGTGTCTTTCTGAAATTTTTAATCTATAACTATCTCTAAGCATGAAAAAAAAACTTTAATGAGCGTTCCTTATCAATTTTTTTAACAAATTGATATAATTAAAATAAAGATGTTAAAAAGTAAGGTACATGACGGAAATTAATTCTATAATAATGCACTCGAGTAACTCATTTAAGTTACTTAAAAAAAAGAAATCCTATCTTTTCTTAAATAAAAACATCACGAACTTGAACTTGCATACTAAAAGCATCATTAATTTGAGCTTGCATGCTATGGAATCTATTGCAATAAAGAATGTGACGGTGTCAATCTAAGTTAATCGAACTTAACCCTTTTGACAGATAATGAATTCCTCCAAGCAGATTACATATTTTCTTTAAAAAATAGTGTTTTTTAAAGAAGGGAAAAAAAGGTATTTTAATAATATTTTAGAAGTCAGTTGCTCAAACTCCGAGAATTTTGCCTAGATTTTGAATAATTTTCCTGAATTCTTTAAAGTTCTTGTGCGAAGCTGTATATTTTGGGTGCTAATGTTTTGAACAGGTGTTCAGCTCTGATACGCAGCTTTAAGAATGGATTGTTCTTTAGTTTGACTATTGTCCTAAACATTCTCTTTAAAGTAACGTATTTGTGAACACGTAACCGCAAAAATATACACTTTCAAACATCCATGCCTTTAAAAAAAGAATGAAGTATGATTTACTCGACTGAGTTTTGTAGAAAACCTTGAATTTTGACACGAGATAGCTCAAAATTAATAAAATAATGTAAGCTGAATTATTTTAAAAGTCACATTTCCATCATGTCCCTGACTTTAGGGTCACCATATACATACAGCAACAGGATGTAAATTCTTTCCAATAACTAATGCAAGGTCTTATCTGAAAGTATAAAATTACAGTTAACGTTTTAGCGTCTTTCCGTCGTGTACAAAATGTTTCAATGAACATTTAGTTCGAAAAACCTCTGTTCTACAAATTTGATTGTGGGAAACTAAGCGAAGAAACATATACTGAATAATCATTGAAATAAATAATAAAATACAGAACATACTAATTTAATATCAGGATGAGTGTTTATGTTTCCTATATCTTTACTTGCAATCTCTTCTTGGTTTTCTTTGACCGGCTCCTTCACTTCCATCATGGAGGCTGCCATTTTTCTTCTAGGTAACTTGTTCTTTGGAAATTCATCCATGAATCAACTAACTGTGATTGTATCTTTGCAATAAATATCAACCTCAATACATATGATTTTTTAACCTTATAAGATATACACTCATATATTGCATTGCTTATGAAAATAAAAAATGAAATTATGAACTCCGAGTTAACTAACATTTCACAGTAAGGTTTTACTAAATACACCAAACGAACCATATTATGTAAATAACCAGGATTATCACAAAAATGTATTTCGTATGCAGGTGTTTCTTCACAAATAACATTTTTATTCAGAGATATAATCTACACGTTACTTACCATGACAATCAACAGTTTGAACGTGATTATCTACAGGTAAGAAAATACCACAGTGCCAGACTCTCAAGACCAGGATATGGACAGGCATACCCGATACATCTTATCTACGTGTGGGTGTAGGCTATGACTGTCCACTTCTCTAAAGAGAATAATGTATAGAAAATCTGAGCAAAAACCCGATATACAGTATGACAGGGGAGCATACATTTTTGCTCAGGCTGTTGCAAGTCCCCTTGAACAATACAAGGACGATAGATCTAAGTCTAGAGAACTCCAATAGCGGATCTAAAATTATTTTTAATGAGGATGTTATAGCTATTATGATGATGATGCAAGTAAAGCACATCATTGAATATACCTGGTGTTCCATTTCATTCTTATTCAAAGTATGTATTTTTCTCCATTGTGCAAAAATGATTAATTTCTTCTAGAATAGTCGGTATCACGGTACAAACCCTGACCAAAAACATTCTATCAGGTACGGAATGTGAGAAAGACATGTGACTGAAGCCTTGGGTTAACACAACACAATACTGTACATGTTAAATTTTCCCGTAAGCTTCTAGTTTCTCTGTATTCTTGTTTACAAACTAGATAAAATTCATTTCAATGTGTATTAGGGGCAATCCATCTAAAGGATGATGTAAATTTTAATTTTACATGGACACTTCCCTTTTTCAAAATTAAAGAAAACATGATTTGTTGAGGGATTGATAAGAAATGACATTTTTCCAATTTTTGGGTTATTGTGAAATACTTTAAAGTGGAAATATATCAGCCCCCCCCCCCCCCATACTAGTAAATCTGCCAAATCATTTTTTTTTAATTAAAAATTTTATTTCATAGTGTTTTTCTGATTATTTGAAGATGAATTTTGTTTTATAATGTTTGTCTGATTATTTGAAGTTACTAAGAAAACGTGGATGTGATTCAAAGGAGAAGGTACAAGAAGTTTATGAAGAAGTAAGTTATTTTAACAGTTTAAACTTTAAATACCGCTTTTTTTAAAAAAGAAAAAAAAAACAAGACCGATAGTCATGCTTATTTGTAAGTGATATTCTTTCAAAAGAGATCCAGAATTATGCTAGATATTTTAACCGCAACTCATTTTATTTATTAATCATGTTAATTTGAATTTTATAGCCACTTATAAAACGGAAATGTATTTAAATTTAACTTTTTCTTTGGTAATATTGAAGTACTTCGAATGTTGAACTATTATACATTTACATGTAAGGGCTGGGTTTACTAGTTTTACTGACATGCGTCTTGTCGGACCCAATAACCAAACTGTTTGCCTGAGGCTTTTGGTTTGGGGGGTCGTCAAAACACATTTTGCCCGAGAACAAAATCAATAAATGTTTTGTTATACCTTTTTATTTTGACTTAAAACATTGCTGTCATGCCTTTGTTCTTGCAGTCTAAAAAATCACCTTTGGCAGTCCGATATTAGTGAGCAGTCTGATATTAAGTGTAATATCAGACTCAGTCTCAGTATTGATATCCTTCAAAGTTGGACTGTTACGGAACAAAAGAAATTAAAATGGGATTACTTAGCAAACAGCAAAGTTTGATCTTATGCATGAACAATGATAATTAAAACAGAATATTACTCATTTATCATACAGAATTGATAAAAAAATAACTACCAGTTAAAGGAATATGCTGTAATAGGAAGGGAGAAAATAAAACGTTTCAAACACAAGTTCCCTAAACTTGCAATAAACTTGTTAAACTTTAAGCAATGTTTTCATTTAGTGCTAAAAATTCAGAAATTCGATCTCTTTTTTTGGGTTGAAACCATCGAATATTTAAAAAGCACATTTGGCTAGTAAATCTGCCATAGAAGAGTTCGACTTCTGCATACAATTTACGAAATTATCTATTTACACATGCAATTCTTTATAAATTTATTCTCAATGTTTGTAATTAGAAATTAATATACCTTTATATTAGTATCTGCTTTAACTTCTGTGTTTGTGTAGTTCCAGTCTGCATTTTCTTTTCAATTCCCGAAAATA